>NC_084659.1:17313829-17361362 GCF_019802595.1 Syngnathoides biaculeatus
CCACTACACTATGGAAACTACTGCACTGTTGAAAGATGAAACATGAAATTCTATTTCAGAGAAATAACAAATTTAGGTGACACCAAAAAGATGAAAACAAAACAACACTGGATTGGGATTAGTGTTGACTTGAGACACAAAAACAACAAAATCTTTGTGGCAAACAGTTTCCTGGACGCTCAGTTTGCTCTTTCTTTCAATTGGTTTCCTTGTCCTCTTGCACTCCAGAAAGTCTGGCTGCAGATCTCACCTCTCAGCCCCCCACCTCACATCTCAAGTCCCATCCTGCAGACCCCAACTGCCACCGTCAGGCAGGGAACGAAGTACAATACTTTGAAATTGTGTCAGTTTCTGTTTCAGCATTGAAGGAACTTAGTTGAATATTTTTAAAATAATCTTCAATTTCCGGTTTCAGCATTAAATCCATTTGTGTACAGCACTGGACACTTCATTTACAATTTTCATTTCCGGTTGAAGTGTTTCAATCTATTATTTATAAATCAGTGAATATTTAAATATGATGATGATGATGATGATGATGACTTCACTCGATCTAACATTGATGTTTTCATGGCATGGAAGGAAACCGGATTGGCCGGAGAAAAAATTCGCTCACAGAACATGCCAACTATTTTTCGTCTGTGGTTCTCAGCCAGTCACCCCGTGAGAACATACAGTTGGCTTCCGTTGTCCAGGATCAAGATCCTAAGGGTCTCCTCTTTAGTATAGCGGACAGTATCTACGCCTGTCATGTGGGAGAGTCGGGTTCGATTCATCAATGGATATTAAATAATGCTGCCTTGTTGCTTTTCTTTGTGGAAAGCACGTTGAGCATTTTGTTTCCAAGCAGGAACCACACGGATTAAGTGAATATAACGACTCGTCCTACTTTGAACCTCGGTCCCAAGAATTGTGATGCCAACAGTCCAACAAGTTTCACCATCATGCTGTCCGAGAATGTTCAGTGTTTCACGATTTGTTTTGCACACCTGCCCGCTTCGAACTGCACCTGAACCCATCGGCAATGTGAGCTAACAAGGTGGTTTGGTGGTTCTGCCGACAGACATCACACGAGCAACAGTTACAGTCTACAGTAGTTGTGATATTTGTCACACATGCTCGAGGTCCTGTATGGAAACAAAGCTGCTCTGCTTGCTTTCATAAGAGCCGCTTGAAAAGCTGAAATTAACTTTCTTTAACTCCCCGTCAGGGAATCGAACCCCGGTCTTCCGCGTGACAGGCGGATATACTGTCCACTATACTAACGAGGAGACTCTTATGCTCAGTTCCTGGTAAGAGAAGCTTTTCTAATACATGAAAATATCCGAGCTGATTACATAAGACAGCCGCTTCTCAGCTGGTCACTGACGGTGTAGTGGTGCACACACCAACCTTTCCTGTAAGTGGTGTGGGCTCTATTCCCGCTCAGTGGTGGTGTTGCAATGTTCCCTGCAACTCTCTGGCAACCAGCCCACAGTCCAATATGACTTTTGCCCAATTTTAGCTGGGGCAGGCTCCAGCACTCCTGTGACCCTGGTGAGGATAAGCAGTTTGGTTTGATGGTCCTCTCGAGTGGGTGGCTATTGCTGAATATATTTCTGCCGCAGAGGTTCATGTGTAAAACCCATGTTGGCGGAGGGACGATCGGGCTTAACTAAATCTTGCTCAATTGGGACCGAATGTTGTGAATCCTCAACGTGGGATCCCGCTGATATGTTATTGACTGACGAAAATATACACAACATAAAGGTGGAGCGTCTTTGGAGCAGCAGAAAGCAGGCAGTGGGAAAGACTGTGAGGACTCCATCAAGTGATAGTTAAATCACTTCCATCTATTGTGGTCTTGTAATTTGAAGCCAGGGAATACCAAGAACCTCAAGGGAAGGAGTGACAAACAGTGATATGGTTCGTGGTGTTTGTGCCGGAGATGAAGAGTGGGATCGGCAGTGTTTGATGGGTACAGAGGAGATAACTGTGAACCTTTGCGGGATGGTAGTAGAGGAGGAGGCACACGTGGCGCATGTGCGCGTGGTCTCGAGGTATTATTCGCGCTTGGGCGAGCAACAATTTCACCTGTGTTGAACTAGAGTTGTTATATACGCTTGATGTGAGTGGAGGTCCTTGTTTGAAAACAAACCTGCTCGGTTTGTTTTTCGCGAAGACGAGCCCCACAAAAAACAAAGTATAACACCATCTCCCCATCAGGGAATCGAACCCCGGTCTTCCGCGTGATAGACGGAGATACTGTCCACTATACTAACAAGGAGACTCCTGTACTGTTTTCCCAGGAAGAAGTGGTCTTCGGCTGAGTTTTTTTTTGGGTTTTTTTGTCATCAAGGAACTGTTGTACATGAGGTGCTTGTCATATTCGACATGTTGACTCGAATGCCACCATAATAAAATATTGTTTGAAAATATTCTCTGCGCGCAACTGTTTCCAAAGTTGTGGTAATCAGCAAAAGGAATGTGGTAGAAAACTGTGGTAGGTCACAATATTCTTGTGGAACTTGTGAGAGGTCCACTGGGTCGACAGCAGGTGGAGCGTCTTTGGAGGCTCTCACAGCAGAAACCAGGCAGTGGCAGCGACAGCGAGGACTCCATCTCGTGATAGTTCAATGGGTTCAGTCTACTGTGGTCTTGTAATTTGAAGCCAGGGAATACCAAGAACCACAGGCATCACAGAGGAAGGGTTGAGAAAGGGGGATATGGTTTCAGGGTGATTGCCGGAGATTAGGAGTGTGATCGGCACTGTTTGGTGGATGGCAGGTGACCCAACCATCCAGGGCTGCGAAACTTTTTGGCAGTGGTGACACATGTGGCTTGTTGGTCTGGAGGTATGGTTCTTGCTTTCGGTGTGAGAAGTCCTGGGTTCAACTCCTGGAGGAGCACAGCTATTCCATCTCTAGTGCCACATTATGGATTACGCTTACAAGTGGTTCAAGGTGGCCCTTGTAGCAAACAAAGGGGTCAATGAACATTTCTGTGTTGGTTGAAGGCAAATGATTCTTGTTTTGGGTGCCAGCCAAATGATTAATGAGACATGTGATTATCTCCTTCATTTAAAACACACTGGTTGCCCTTGTGACAAGGAATGAAGTCATGTGCTCTTCTTTGTAGCTTCTTTGTACTTTGGTTATCCTTCTCAAGGAGAGCAGGACTCAATGGGGTCCCGGGAATGAAATAGGATAAGATCTCAAGAAATTTCAACAGCCAGTATGACAAGTGATCATGTTTTTCATTTCTGTGCGCCTTGTTCTTGCAGTATGCTTCTTCATTAATTTTGGCTGTGAGAAGTGCAGTTTTCAAGTTCTAGAAAAAAACTTGGGGGTCTCTTTGCGATGTCACAGTTTGAGGGGCATGTGAGACCCTGAAGAAACAAAAATGAAGAACAAAAAGAGCATTTTGTTGGGTTTATCCCTAACTTGCTGGAATAATTGCACAAATAACAGACAAGAAGTCGTCTTTCTTCTGATCAGGAGGACGTGAGAGACAGGCCAGTTACAGACTCCAAACACGTTCTGAACCAGCCTCTCACATACTCTTTTTTTAATTAGAAAACACACAAGGTCAAAAGGAGGGGTGAGCAGATGAAATGGACAAAGGTACAGTTTTTGGTGATGATGTGGCACATTCTTTGGTTATGATGGAGTTTTCCTTGGCCACTTCTCGGAAGATACTGTTGCATCTGTGTGTAGGAGCTGGCTTTGTCCTGGCTAAGTCCTTAATAAATAAATTGACGAATACTCGAACACACTTGTTTTTTGTTCATATCGTAACACAAGCACATTTGCACCATTTCCTGGTCCTCTTGCACTCAAGAGAGTCTGTCTGCAGATCTCACCTCTAAGCACCCCCCCCCCCCCCACCTCGTATCTCAAATCCCATCCTGCAGACTACAAGCGCCACCGTCAAGCAGGGAACAAAGTAGAATAATTTGAAAATTCCGTTTCAGTGTTTCACGAACTTAGTAGAATATTTTTAAAATAATCTTTAATTTCCAATTCAGCATTAAATCCATTTGTTTACAGCACTGGACACTTCATTCACAATTTTCATCTACAACCCTCAACGAGAGGGCAGCTATCCAATATCTCTGGCGGAACCCTACAGCCATCGGATCAGCCAGCCACGAGTTACTGGTTTTGTCCCCTCGAAATTTGGCAACCCCCACACCTTGTACCTGCAATGAAGCCCAAACTACGTTTTCGACCCTTTGCCAGTCTGGACATACCAGCGGCCCACCCGAGTCTTCCTGAAGAGTACTCCCCACGCCCCTTCCAGGCACACTCTCCGAATTCCCGCCTGCGTTCACCCACAACATTGCCCAATCCGATTGTGTTACTCCCCTGGATGTCAGGACATGGGTCCAGTAGTCGGTGGAGCTGGTCATTTTTGCGATTCTTCTGATTTGAATCGCTGGAATCAGTCTGCCGAGCTTCAGGAGGCCCAAGCCGCCGTCACGGCATCGTGAATACAGCAACCCATTGCACGTGGACGGTGGCAAATGGAGCCACTGCTTCACTGCCCGGCGGATGATCCCATCAATCCGAGCTAGCTTGGAAACCGGCACTCCACCGAGATCTGCCTGATAAATAACCCTCCGGAGGGTGAATGAGTTTAAAACCCTCAGCTTCTGTGAGGGCTGAAGAGGTGCCTCGGCAATATTCTGGATCCACCTCTGGATCAGTGGTGTTAAGTCAGTTGTTATGACGCCATGCACGGGTCCTACTTGCACTCCTAGGTAAATGAGCGATTCACCCGGAGGAATCATGTGTATAGGCGTTCCACCAATTCTCCAGGCTTCACAGTCATTCACCACTCCTCGCTCCATATAGAACCCGTGGCACTTCCTGGGTTGAACCTTCAACCCCGTTAAGTTGCAGAAGTGGTCCAGCATCGCCAGACTCCTCCCCATCCCCTCCTTTGAACCACTCACCAGCACAAGATCATCAGCGAAGGCTAGTGTAGCGATAGACATATCGCCCCATTATAGCCCAGATCTGGCCTGTTCGAGCCCATGGATAAGGGGATCCATGGCCAAGTTGAAAAGCAGTGGGGACATTGGGTCACCTTGCTTCACTCCAACTTGTAGGCGTATTGCCTGTGTTTGGCTGTCAACACAAGATACCCTGGTCACGCAGTCCACATATGAGTTACGGATTAACTCAACATGTTCATCGACACCGCGTTCTCTCAGAGAACACAGGATATGCTCGTGAGATATGGAATCAAAAGCCTTCGCAAAATCCACGAACACAACTGCCAGCGGAGTCCCCTCAGACCTCGAGTTCCTGATGATCTCGGACAAGATCACCAGGTTATCCACAAACCCACTCGAGTAAGCAAGGAAACCGCGTTGTCCGGGGTTCAGAGGACAGGCTCGCGATAGCCTCATCGTCATACACCTTGCAAACAGCCTCAGAACCACCGATCCTATCGTCACGGGACGCCACCCAGTTGGATCCCGCAATTCATCCGGATCGTTGGACTTCGGCAACAGCCGCATCCGGCACTCCTTGAAAGCCCGGGGAATGACTCCACGGACCAACCATGTCGTGAACAGCCGTGCCAGTTGCTCACCCTGGGGGTCCCAGTGCAACAGCGCCCTTTTGCTGATCCTGTCTGCTCCCGGGGCCGTGCAGTTCTTCAATCTAGCCAGGTTTTCCATCACCCCCTTTGCCAGAACCAGAACATGGAACTCGCAGTTGTCGGTGGTAGCTTTCGTTCCAAACTCCCCAAGCCCCCAGAATTGCTCCCCTGCCTCCCATCTCTGCTGGAAGTAGGATCAGCTCTTGCACCTCCCCCACACTCCAGAGCTTCGTTCCTTTGACCCCCTCTACCTTCTCTACCTTCCTTGCCTTCCACTCCGCCACGTGGACATGCCACTTATGTTGGGAGACACCAACCGCGGAAGCAAATAGTCATCCGCAGAGCTTGCAATTGAACTCCCACCTCTGCTAACCTCCACCGTGGCCCCCTTGCACTTAGGCTGAAGCAAAACATAACCAGATGTTTAATAAGTGCAAAAAAAAGCACATACTTGTGTAGTAACTGCTGAAAACAGGGATTGAACCAGGTACCTTTGAATCTTCAGTCTATCGCTCTCCCAACTGAGCTGTCTCAGCTCCGTGAGGCTAGGAACTGTTGCCTGGTTGCAATCCGTCAAAGAACCCAAACACGCCACAAAACATAACCAGATGTTTTATAAGAACAAAAAAAGCACATACTTCTGTAGTAACTGCTGAAACCAGGGACCTTTTAGATCTTCAGTCTAATGCTCTCCCAACTGAGCTATTTCAGATCCGTGAGGGTATGAACTGTTGCCTGTCAAAGAACCAAAACATTCCGCAAAACATAACCAGATGTTTAATAAGTGCCGAAAAAAAAACATAATTCTGCACTAAATGCTGAAACCAGGGATTGAACCAGGGACCTTTAGATCTTCAGTCTCACGCTCTCCCAACTGAGCTATTTCTGCTCCATGAGGGTAGGAACTGTTGCCTGGTTGCAACCCTGTCGAACAACCAAAACGTCCCGCAAAACATAACCAGATGTTTCATAAGAGCCAAAAAAGCACATAATTCTGTACTAAATGCTGAAACCAGGGATTGAACCAGGGACCTTGAGACCTTCAGCCTAACGCTCTCCCAACTGAGCATTTTCAGCTCCATGAGGGGAGTAACTGTTGCCTGGTTGCAACTCTGTCAAAAACCAAAACATGCCGCAAAACATAACCAGATGTTTCATAAGTGCCAAAAAAACACAGGGAAAAATGTTCAGGAGTCTCCTCGTTAGTATGGGGGACAGTATCTCCGCCTGTCACGGGGAGGACTGCGGTTCGATTCCCCAACGGGGAGTTGCACAATATCACCTTTTGCTTTTCGTGGGGCTCTTCTTTTTGGAAAGCAGGCCAAGCAGCCTTGTGTCCAAGCAGGAACCTCCCACGTATCAGGGGAACATCACAACTCCAGTTCTACACAACTGAAACTGTTGCTCATGTACCGTCAATCAGCAGGACCAGCAACTCACCACACTCGGTTGAATTACATTTAACTGTAGTGCCCTCAAAGAGTCAAACATAACAAATCTTGAAATATTTTAACCTTCCAGAAAACACAAAATGAACAAGAAAGTATTTAAAATTACAAAAATATATTAACAAAACATGAATATGGATAATAATTTGGCAACCCATTAGAGTCTGAACTCAAATTTTTAACATGGATTTTTTTAAACATTGAAATCCAACACGAAAAAAACATCTTGAAATTTTCTGTGCAATAAATATTCACCCTAAAAAATATCTGTTTGAAAAAATTCACCGTAACACGAAAAGCTCTAATTTCTGGACAATGTGAACATAAATTCCACTCAAGTTCACCTTTTAAAATCTTAAATATTTCTCGAGGTAGCCATTCAAGGTATATACATCCATCCATTTTCTGAGCCGCTTATCCTCACAAGGGTCATGGGACTATTGTTGAAGCCAATCCCAGCAATCTTCAGGGAGGAGGCAGGGGTCACCCTCAAATGGTTGCCAGCCAATCACAGGGCGCATAGAAGCACACAACCACTCACAAACGTGTGCAGGGGCAATTTAGTGTTTTACGGACATGGGAGGAAACGGCAGAATTTGGAGAAAGCCAACACAGGCACGGGGAGAACATGTAGACTGGAAACAGCCGGTACTGGGATTTGAAATCCATCCCCTTGGAACTATCAGGCCAACGCTCAACAAGTGCACCACCGTTCTTCCCTTATTTGGTCCATATTATCTAAAATATTGTGGTGATTGTTGTAATATTTTCGGAGGTTGAAGTTGCCAAGAGTAGAGAGGAAATTTTGGTGATGATTGTTGACAGTTTTTGGGTTCATGCATGAGGCCTGCAAGATGTGGTCCACCGTGTTTATATGATTTTAATGATAACAGTCAAATAAATAGATTTTTCCCCATGTTAAATAAGTGATTGACAGAATTTTTGGGTACTCGATGTTGTTCATGTGGTGCAATGATATATGTCAGCAATGTATGATATAATACCAAATTAAACAAAACCGTGTTTGGTAACTCAAGTGAGCTGTTTTCTTTTTGGGGTAATTTGGGGTAGTAGACTGCCAAGTGTATTTGTGATATTTAATAAATCCATCCATTCATCCATTTTCTTCACCACTTATCCTCACAAGGGTCGCGGGGAGTGCTGTAGCCTATCACAGCTGTCAACAGGCAGGAGGCGGGGTACACCCTGAACTGGTTGCCAGCCAATCCCAGGGCACATTGAAACAAACAGACACACTCACAATCACAACGAGGAGCAATTTAGAGTGTCCAATTAATATTACATGTTTTTGGAATGTGGGAGGAAACCGGAGTCCCCGGAGAAAATCCACGCAGGAAGGGAGAGAACATGGAAAGTACACACAGGCGGGTCCGGGATTGAACACGGGACCTCAGAACTGTGAGGCCAATGTTTTACCAACTGATCCACCATGCCAGCAATCTTAATAAATAACAAATGAATAAGCAATAAATAAAGTATGACTCAATTTGCTTGTACAGGATATCAAATCCATTCCCCCCATTAAAAGAAATGAATGTCTTTCGACCATTAAGAATCTTTTATTAACAAAATGCTCTCAACTTCAAGCAAATGTGGCCCGAGCCAAATGGCCAAAGTGGAAAACTGCAAAGCTGAGGGACTGTAGAGGATCATGAGCAGCTCCAGTATCAGATCGTGATGACATGATGTCACACTCTCCTCACTGATGACGACATGATAAAAAGTCCAAGCATGATATAACATGTCCCACTAACTTCAAATTTTCTCTGTGAGGGAAAAGTTTTAAAAAATAGCAAATGAAATGAGAAGACTTACTGAAGAGAAACCTTTTCCCTGCTCAGTTTGTGGTCAGATTCTCTCCTCCAGGTCGTTCTGATAAACACAACACGGGGTGTGTGGCACACACACACTCACATACAGAAGAGACTTGTTTCACATATAGTTTTCTAGTATTTGTTTGTGCATCATTCTGTGTTGTGTATTGCTTTGTTTTGTTTTTTTAATAAGGCTGGATTGTCAAATTGTCCCTTATCATCTTGTCTCGACCGTGCCTTGTATCGACTCTAGATCGTCTTTGAATCAATTTGTATCGTCTTATACTGTCAGATTTGCTTGGTTGAAGGCAGGGAGCGTGATGGCGAACCCAATAACTCATCCACAAAGCCAAGTCTCCATGACGCACAGAGATGCAGAACCTCCAAAGTTTTGTTCAGAAACTGCATGAATTCAGGGTTTTGATCATCTCATGTGCAAAAAAAATCTCCCCTCAAAAATAGGAGAAAATTGCTCACTGACTTGTAAGCCAAATTCTGTGCAAACTTTTTTGACACTGAATCACTGGTCAGGCAAGTCAGAGACTTGTCTTGATTGCCAATTATATCCCCTACTATTGAGTTTATGTAATGGTGTGATCATCGTGTGCTCTAATAGGAACACGGTGTGGAAGCGCAGTTTTATTTTGAAAGGCAGCAGTTTCTCTGTCATTTATTCTTTTTTGTTCTTTTCAACGTCATTGTGTGTTAAAAATGTTCATTGTAGGGGGAAAATGCCCTTGAATTGTTGGAAGATCTGAGGAACACAGAAAGTAGGCTGCGTGCTTTATTTTGAAGCCATATTTATCGTGTGGTGGGAAGAAATACTTCCTCCTGTATGTGAGATTCCTGGTGAAAGATACACATTTTGTTCTCTTCATGTTTTCATTGTTTTGTTGTAGAATGTGAATATAAATTAGTTGAAAACGTTTGCAAAGCGGGTGTCGTCACAGAGGCACGGTGTTGAATGTGTTTCATTCATTTCAAACATAAACTTGCTCGCTGGAGAAGTGGAAACGTTGTTGAGGTCCGTGTGCATCATTTGTAGGTGGCCATGTGTTTTGTGCAGTGTGAATGAGTGTCAGCAGAAGGCGCGTGTTGACCGTGTTCTTGATGTTGCAGAGTTTTGAGAGTAATTCCCAAGAGAAATCTATGAACATCCATGAATGTGTCTCCTTTACAAAACAGCTATGCCAGTTTATGCAAGTTTTTTCCTATTCTTTTCATCTGTTGCAATGTAAATCAGATGTTATTTGTTTTTGTGATATATTTCTTGTTGTTTGTGAGACTGCTGAGTGGAAGAGTTTGAGAGTAATTGTGAAGAGATATCTGTGAACATCTGTGAATCTGTCTCTTTTATAATACAGAGAGAAGATTAAACCAGGTTGAGACCAGCTAACGTGCGTGTCGTCTCATTAATCATCCAAAAAAATGCACAACGCAGAACCACTACACAGGCAATGGGAGAACATGAAATCTCTCCACAGGGAATCAAACTTGGACTTCAGAACCGTGAGGCAAATGATTTATAGTTGCGGTACCGTGCTGCCCATCAGCTCTCCTTTGGCTTGTTGGTCTTGTGCAATGTTTCTCAATTGTTTCCTGTTACAAGATCCCCAGAAAAAAGAAAAAAAAATCAGAGCCCGCCAGAGTACACCTCAATGTAACATTGTATATAAAACATAATAATGTAATCCTAATCAAACATTAAGGAAGCAACAAATGAATGAAATGTTGCTCAATTTACAATAAATAATACTGCCAGAGGCCAAACATGTAGTCAAGGGCAGGTGCGTTTACACAATTAAATAAAAACCAGATGAGACTGAAAGTCATTGTTAGTGTAATGGTACACGCACACACACCTGACTCTGGTGTGGGTAGCGTAGGTTTGATTCCTGCTCAGTGATGGTGCCAATTCTGTCCCCTGTGACTGACTGGCAATCAGCTCATCGTGTGCGCTGTCTTTTGTGTGGTGTTAGCTGGGATGGGCTCCAGCACTCCTGTGACCGTTGTGGGGATAAGTGGCTAAGAAAATGGATGGATCATTCATACACATAATCGGGAATGCAAAACCGGAGCTACTTTTGTTTTCACACATGCACACTTTTTCACCCCATGACTACAACGATTATGAATAATAAACCCACAGTGCATTGCACATTTCACATGCCAGTAAAGTGTATCCCTTTCCGGGTCAACGGAAGCCGATATTCTCCTCGGGGGACCAGCGGTTCAGAACCACAGACGAAAAAGAGTTCGCTTGATCTCTGCGTGGGGTTTGTCCGACCATTTTGGTTTCCTTCCATGCCATGAAAACATCAATGGTAGATTATTTTAGTAGTATTTTTTTTTCTTAATTTAAGATTAAGAGTTATCATCATCATCTACCTTTTTTCCCTTTTTAAGTAGTTAATTAATTAAACACTTCAACCGGGAATGAAAGGAGAGTGTAAATGAAGTGCGCAGTGCTGTACATGAATGGCTTTAACTCTGAAACTGGAAATTAAAGATTATCTAGAAAATATTCAACTAAGTTCCTTAAACGCTGGAACAGAAATGGACACAATTTTCAAATGATCCTACTTTGCCTGACGATGGCAGTTGGGGGTCGGCAGGATGGGACTTGAGAGGTGAGGTGGGGGGACTGAGAGGTGAGGTCTGCAGCCAGACTCTCTCAAGTGCACGAGGACCAGGAAACCAAGAAAAAGGAACGGAAAAGCAAACTGAGCGTCCAGGCAGCTGACTGCCACTAAGATTTTGTTGTTTTTGTGTCTCAACATATATTCCTCTTGAGGTTTGTTTTGATTTCTGTTTTTTGCCTGAACTTAACTTTCCAAGGAAAGTCAGACCTCAAAACTTGTTTCTTCTGAATGAGAATGAAATTATTTTTTTTCTCAAAAAGTGTCATGTATTTTTTTTTTTGCAGTCAAACAACATGGTAGTTTCCAGTACAGCAGTTCTCATTTGTCCTCTGCTTCCTTCCTTCCTGCCTTGTTTACTTCCTTCTTTTTCTCCTTCATTCATTCATTGCTTCCTCCAATCATTGTTATCTTTGTTCCTTCCCTTCCTTCTTCCAATGTTTTTTCCTTCTTACCTTTTTCACATGATTTTATCCTTGTTTTTCTTCCTCAATTCATTCTTTGCTTCCTTCCCACCTTGTTTCCTTCCTTCCTCATTTTTGTGTGTTCCCTCCTTCTTTTCTTCCTTCTGACAACAGCTCTCTTACAAGCAAGCAACAAAACACTACCTGTTTCCACCCGGTCTCGAACCGGGGACCTTTTGCGTGTAAGGCAAACGTGATAACCACTACACTATGGAAACAACTGCACTGGGCATCTTGTAGACCTTGATCACCATCAGGGCTGCAACTAAGGAGAATCATATAGCCATCCACTCAGTTCGCATGTTCTCCCCGTGCTTGCGTGGCTTTTTCTGCCGCATCCCACTCTAAATTGGCCCAAGGTGTAATTGTGAGTGTGGCTGTTTGTCTCAATATCCCCTGTGATTGGCTGGCAACCAGTTCGGGGTGTACCCTGCCTCCTGCCTGTTGACAGCTGGAATCGACTCCAGCACTCCCCGTGACCCTCGTGAGGATAAGCGGCAAAGAAAATGAATGGATGGAGAAAAGAGAGTCATCCCCAACACATCCAGGAGGAAGAAGTCATCAGGTCTTCATGAGGAAATAGAAGACTCATCTTTATTTTCATGAACCGTACACAACATTTGTTGTCTGCATTTTACTCATCACAATGAACACACACACTTGTTAGTGGAACACACTGGAGCAACTGGGGAGCAGTTCAGGGTATCTGTTCTTGCTCATGGACACAACAGCAGTGAGTTTGGGTGGGGTCTTGAACCTACTTGGTTGGTTTCCCCATGGTGGCAGTCCAGCTAAACCATTAGTCCAGGCCCATTAATTTGCGTCGATGTGAAAAGTTGAAACCACCCAAAAAATTGTCGAGCATTCAGTGTAAAAATAAAAAAAATAAAAAAAAAATCATTAATGAAAAGACTTGGCAAACATCGATCCACATGCTGAGTTTGCATGTTTTCTTTCTCTCTTTCTTGGTCCTCTTGCACTCGACAGAGTCTGGCTGCAAACCTCACCTCTTCGGGCCCCCACCTCACATCTCATTTCCCATCCTGAAGCCCTCAAACGCCACCGTCAGGCAGGGAATGAAGTAGAATAATTTTGTGTAATATTTGTCCTTCCACAAAAACCATATCAAAAACAAAAATTATTTCTCTCCCCATCTTTTTCCAATCTCATCCTTTTTTGAAAAAGATCCAGCAAGCCACGAGGATGGCGCTAAAAAAAAAGCTCAAGAAATATGGGTTGCCACCGCCTGGTCTGATTCCATGATTCTAAAAACATCAAGTGCTGGATGTAGCGGCTCGTTGGTCTAGGGGTATGATTCTCGCTTTGGGTGTGAGAGGTCCCGGGTTCAAATCCCGGACGAGCCCATATGAAAGTTCTTCTTCGACAATTTCTTAGTGTTCCATGGTCTATACGTTCATACAACCCCCTGCCACTGGTTGAAAACGACAGAGTGCTTAAAAAGTGCAACTTGTGGAAGAAAAAAGAAAAGTCTGGCCACTCCTGCATGTACGATCTCAACATCTAAGCCAACTCCTCAGAAAATCAAATCGCCTAGGTCCATATAATATGACTGTTATTGTTTGTCCTTAGTGCCACTCCCCCTCTATAACACTTCAAGACCGGGGTTCGATTCCCTGACGGGGAGATAGGTAATGTTATCCTTTGCTTCTCGACGGGCTCTTCTTCCCGCTAAGCAAGCCGAGCTGTTTTGTTTCCAAACAGGGACCTCACGCGGATCAAAAGAATATCACAACACCACTTCTACAGAACTGAAATTGTTGCTCATGTGTCGTTTGTTAGTAGGACCAGCAAATTGCTTCACTCGCCGAATTTGCGTCCGGCACAACAGTCGCCTGAAAGTGCAAAACGTAACAAATCGCAAAACATTTTAACCTTCCAGAAAACACACATTAAACAAGAAAATAATTAAAATTACAAGAACAACACGAAGAAAGCTCGCTGAGGTATTTCTACATACCTGTGTTTGGTGGGTGACAGACGAAATTACGCGGCCCTCCAAGGCTGTAAAGCTTTTTGGGATGAGAGTGGCTCAAGGGACAAAGTGGCTCTTTGGTCTAGAGTTAAGATTCTCGCTTTGGATGTCAGAGGTCCCGGTTTCAACTCCCGGGTGATCCCTGCTATGTAGTCCGTAGTGGCTCAGTGTGCTCTAAAATCTTACCTTGCTGTCTTTCTCAAGGTAGCCTCTGTAGTAAGTAAAGGGCCAATTTTTGTTTAGGGTGTCATCCAAATGATCATTGAGTTCTGTGGTTATGTGCTTCATAGTTGGTGATGACTTACGAAGTCATCTGCTCTTTTGTGTTGGTTGTTGTTCTTGGGGAACACTTCTTAAGGAGAGCAGGACTGAAAGAGGTCCTGGGGTTGAAATTCCCGACAAGCTCTCTTTGGAAATGTCAACGGCCAGGAATCCTTTGCCACTATCAAACAGTGGCCAGCATGACAAGTGATCATCTTTTTCATTTCTGTGGGCCTTGTTCTCTCAGTATGCTTTTCAATTACTTGTGACCTCGAGAAGTCCAGTTTTCAAGTCCCAGAAAACCCCTTTTTCCCAAATGTCCATTCGCTGATCAGGGTTTTGTCAGCTTCACCTTTTTGTTTACCACAAAAAGTCAAGGCTTCTTTACAGTCTTGTTCAATCAATCATTTCATACAGACACAAAATTATTGGGAAACAAGGCATGCATAACTTTGTGTATTTCGGGACCAGTACTAATTTATAACATTTGCCCACTGGAGGCTTTTTGAATAGAGCTCGTGCACGTGACGTAACAATTTGCATGGCGTCAAATTGCCATTCAAATCTAGGTGCTCTGTCAATTTTTGTCAATTGGTATGTTATTACTTTTGATCCCAAAAATTAACATTTAATAAAAGCTTCTTGACCACTATGATTCTCACTGGCAAACTTGTTTGTGAGCCCATGACTTGAAGAATTTCAAACTGAGGAGGAAAATTGATTCTCAACAGTGTGTTTTCTCATGAGTCATTTGCTTTTACTCGCGAAAGTTTTCCCACACAGAACATTTCCATTGATTTTTATCAGTATGACATCACATTTGGACTTTTTAATCATAACATCATCAGAGTGAGGAGAAAGTGACCCAATCTCATCACTATCTGATCGTGGAGTGAAGAGGCCGTCTGCTTGTGATCATCCACAGTGCCCAAATTTGAAATTTTTCACTTTGGCCTTGTCACTTCGGTCATTTCTTGTTTTGTTTTGCCAGAGTTTTTTGTTTTGGGGGATTCCAGTGGATGAAAGACATTTTAATTTTTTTTAATGGGGAAAATGAATTTGACGTATCAGCAAATGGAGCCAGCCTCACTGTTGGATGTACATTTTATTCACAATCACAAATACATTTTACCACCAAATGTCAGATTCCTTCCAATCTGTTTCAAACCATCATTCACTTAATTGATATTTACACCACTAAAGCATTGGGCAAAAAGCATGCATGCTCAAGAACATTTATATTATCAGAACATTTTGGATCAACAAAGTCAAACATGAAAAAGCATTGGTATAGTTGGTTTGGGAAAAAGAATGTACCATATTATGAAATGGCAGTAATTAGTCATTTTATACATCTTTGCTCTTAGGTGGAATTCCCTCACCTTGAAAATTAAAACTTTTCAAGAAATTAAATGAAAAAAAAACACCTTCTTAAGATCAGCTTTCTAAACACCAGTTTGTAAAAGTTGGTAGTGTATCATATATTGTTGCATCGCATGAACAACAGCTCATACCCCGAAATATTGTTGCCTCACACATTTACTCTGCTTTTTTGTTTCAAGCAAATTTATGGAATGGGATGATCAGAATGTCATCATAAAAATGACACAAACACTGCAGGGTAAGGATCCCATCCTTGCAAGCCTCACGCAAGAAAGGTCGTCACCGGTCATCAACAAAATATATGCAGATATTTGCACTCAAGGCAGCTTCATACGATGAAAAGGAGCCTGGGAACACGCTGAACTGGTTGCCAGCCAATCGCAGGGCACATGGAGACAAACAGCCACAGTCACAATCACACCTCGAGACAATTTAGAGTGTCCAATTAATGTTGCATGTTTTGGGAATATGGGAGGAAACTTGAGTGACAGGAAAGAAACACACACACACACACACACACACACACACACACACACACACACAAAGCTGGGATTGAACCCGGGTTCTCAGAAATGTGAGACCAACGCTTTACAGCAGTGCCCACCGTGCCGCCCAATTCATACATATTTGTCTGAATTTCCATACTTTTTAAATTTTGTTACGAATATTATTGAAATCACAGGACAGTTATTGCAGTGTTAATATTTAATTGAAGAATATACTCATGACTCTCATTGTTCATGAATTAGAGTTTCAATGTTTATTTATGAAATAAAATAATAGGATGATGTGGGGAGTGACATGAATGTTGCTTTTCATCACTATCCAAAAGCGGTTGGGATGGTATTCTAGATCAAATATTAATGAATATTTTTAGGAATGCAGTAAAATGTTGAGATGATTCACTTGATTATGATAATGCAGATAAAACATTTCAGTTTCACTGGTGCTGGCTCAGCATCCTGCAGGTTTTCAGCCTTGTTGCCATGGTGACAGATTTAGAAAAACAACCTTGCCAGCTTTCAACAGCCGTGATCGTATAGTGGTTAAGTACTCTGCGTTGTGGCCGCAGCAACCCCGGTTCGAATCCGGGTCACGGCAGGGGTGAATTTGTGAAGCTAATATTTTTAGTCCTTGTGGTTCATATTTGCATGAATCTCTTTCAAATTACAAAAATGAACGGACCAAACACAATGATGGAAGCAATTAATTGCCATCACAGTACGAATTTGAAATTCGAGCATGGAATTTTTTTAACACTGAAATCCAATGTAAAAAATTCAATGTGTGCATGTATATACATATATATATATACATTATACAGCAGAGAAAATAAGTATTTGAACACCCTGCTATATTGCAAGTGCTCCCACCAAGAAATCATGGAGGGGTCTGAAATTTTTAGCGTAGGTGCATGTCCACTGTGAGAGAGATAATCTAATGAGACAAATCCAGAAATCACAATGTAGGATTTTTTCATGATTTTTTTGTGTGATACAGGCAAATAAGTATTTGAACACCTGTCTATCAGGTAGAATTTGGACCCTCAAAGACCTGTTAGGCCACCTGTAAAAGTCCACCTCCACTCCATGTATTACCCTGTATCAGATGCATCTGTGTGAGGTCGTTAGCTGCATCAAGACACCTGTCTACCCCATACAATCAGTAAGACTCAAACTTGTAACATGGCCAAGACCAAAGAGCACTCCAAAGACACCAGAGACAAAAAATTGTAGAACCCCACATGGCTGGAAAGGGCTGCAGAGAAATTGCCTAGCAGCTTGGTGAAAAAAGGTCCACTGTTGAAGAATCATCAGAAAATGGAAAAAGCTAAACATGCCGGTCAATCTTAATTGGAGTAGAGCCCAATGCAAGATATCACCTCGTGGGGCCTCAGTGATCCTTAAAAAGTTGAGGAATCATCCCAGGACTACACAACAGAACTTCGTCAATGACCTGAAAAGAGCTGGGACCACCGTTTGCAAGGTGATTGGTGGTAATGCACTAAGACTTCATAGTTTGAAATCATGCATGGCACGGAAGGTTCCCCTGCTTAAACCAGCACGTCAAGGCCCGTCTTAAGTTTGCCAATGACCATTTGGATGATACAATGGAGTCATGGGAGAACGTTATGTGACCAAAATGGAACTTTTGGTCTTAATTTCACTCACCGTGTTTGGAGAAAGATGAATGATGAGTTCCATCATAAGAACACCTTCCCTGCTGTGAAGCATGGGGGTGTTTTTCTGCACATCATCCAGTACGACTGCACCGTATTAAGGAGAGGATGACCGCGGCCATGTATTGTGAGATTTTGGGGAGCAACCTCTTTTCCTCACTCAGAGCATTGACGATGGGTCATGGCTGGGTTTTTCAACATGACAATCACCCGAAGCACAGTCAGGAAAACCAAGGAGTGGCTCCATAAGAAGCATATCAAGGTTCTGACGTGGCCGACCCAGTGTCCAGACCTAAACCCAATAGAAAATCTTTGGAGGGAGCTGAAACTCTGTGTTTCTCAGTGACAGCCCAGACACCTGCCTGATCTAGAGAAGATCTGTGTGGAGGAGTGGGCCAAAATCCCTCCTGAAGTGTGTGCAAACAACGACAGGAAACGTTTGACCTCTGTAATTGCAAACAAAGGCGACTGTACCAAATATTGACATTGGTTTTCTCAGGTGTTCAAATACTTATTTGCAGCTGTATCACACAAATAAATTGTTGAAAAAATCATACATTGTGATTTCTGGATTTTTCTTATGAGATGATCTCTCTCACAGTGGACATGCTCTGACGATGAACATTTTAGATCACGCCGTGATTTCTCAGTGTTAGAACTTGCAATATACCAGGGTGTTCAAATACTTATTTTCTTCTATCTATCTATCTATCTATCTATCTATCTATCTATATCTATCTATCTATCTATCTATCTATCTATCTATCTATCTATCTATCTATCTATCTATCTATCTATCTATCTATCTATCTATCTATCTATCTATCTATCTATCTATCTATCTATCTATCTATCTATCGAAATATATATATATACTTTCAGACTCTGGCTAACTACAAAGTAATCAAAGTAATCGGCACAGAGTTTGGAATCCTTGCAAGGCACGCATAACTGAGCACGTTTCTTCCCCTGTTGAGTGACTTTCACTATCTGCTGGTGGTATTCCTTCTTCACTTGGAAAGCCTGCCCAAAAAAATAAAAATAATATTTTTCCCCTGCCTGAACCATTTGTAAAACCAAATGCCACACCAAAAATCACAAGTGTCAAACTCAAGGCCGGGCGTCAGATCTGGCCCACCACACGATTTTGCATGGCCCGCAAAGGCAAATTAGGTTTGCCAAATTCCATAATTCTCGTTAAAATTTCAAATGGTCATATCATCAATGATATTTAGATATTACAACCATTTTTATGTTGAAAAAATAGTTGAAAAAACCATGACCCTTGATATGTAATTCCAAAACAAGTTCATAAAGTTTATGTGTAAATATGATGAGACGATTAAAGATTTTTATAGTTTCATAACGGCCCTCTGAGGAAACCATAACTGCAGTGTGGCCCGTGACAAAATGAGTTTGAGACCCCTGTGATAAACTAATGTGATCTTGTTAAATCATACGACAGCAAATAAGGGCAAGGACATGAAGAACAGAATGAACAATAGCACATATTAGTAAATGAACACGATGTTCAGTTTGTGTGATGTCACAGCGCCGGAAAAAGATGAAGACCGTCATGCACTGGATGCAAATAGCACAATGTGCTTTCTGCATCATATTTCATGATTCAATTGATCCATCTCTCTATAATTACTTTAAAATGGCAGATGTCGTTTATAAAGGAGTTCTTGTATCAAGAAAAATGTAAAAATATTTTTGATCCAACCTTCAAAGAAAACATTTCAGGTGAACATACCAAAAACGTCATTCTAAACTGGTTTTGATAACACATGCAAAAAACACTCCAAGCTAGCCAGGAGTTGAATTTAGAATCTTCTGATCCATGGTCAGACACGTTAGCCATTGCACCACCAGCCCTACCCAAAACCTGCACCTTCTGCAAACCCATGTATACAATTTTCACTGTCCCACACCCGGCAAATAAAAGCATTGAAAAGGGCGACTGAGGAGCTTTATACCTGCTGTGACCCGGAATTGACCCCTCCGTAGAAATTGCATAGGCCACGTCGCTGACCAATCAGAGGCCAGAGATGTGCCTAAACCACGCCCCTTGTTGTCGTCCGCCATTACCTCAGACAATGTCGCATGGTTCAGTAAAGCTTTTGTTTGCGTTTTATCACGTCTTAGGGATCCTTAACAATAGATATGGTTAAGAGGTGTAGTCACGGACTTTGTAATAGTGACGACAGGTATCCTGATAGGCTAGTTGGTGGAGTTCAATTCGTACCCTTTCCAAAACCGAAGACTGAGTACGAAAAATGTCTTCGATGGATCAAACTTTGTGGAAGACCGTATGATTAACTGAATCCATCTCAAATCAACCGGAACAGATATGTTTGCACGAAGGTAAGCCCTATATTTGATTTTCAATTTGATCTTCATTTCTCATATAAATGAATTAGCAATTCTTCGCTTGCATAACATAACTACGTGTGAATGATTGACACACTTGATCTGTGTTGACCGATTTTTTGCGATGATCTGACTCCACAAACGTGTCTCTTTGTTGCCAGCTAACGAGCTAAGCTAAACCGGACTATGTTTGCATGAAGGTAAGCCCTATATTTGAATTTCAATACATGTCTCATATAAATGAATTAACAGCTCTTTGCTTGCATAATATAGCTACGTGTGAATGATTGACACACTTGATCTGTGTTGAGTGATACTTTGCGAGGACCTGACTGCACAAACGTGTCTCTTTGTTGGCGGCTAGTGAGCTAAGCTAAACCGGACTAGCCGTGATGGCTCATCTCCGCCGCGGATGTGGATCGGATGGGGAGGCGGTTTGGCCGTGATTGCATATCATCTGAATATAAACAAGATGGTAATATTGCCCCAGTAACTTCACTTGGTGTTCTCCTTTTCAAAAAGAGCTTCCGTGTCAGAAGAGGCGTGTTCATCTCCCATAGTCGGGTCCATCGCGTGTTTTCAATGGCGAGTGTCCGGTTGATGTCACGGGTCGAGGATGCAGCCAACACGGCAACCACTTGTCTGTCGTCGAATGGAACTTCTCCAACTTCGCGCATGGATGAGGCGCTCTCATTTATTTTTTCGTATAGACATTGAAGTGAATAATGTTATATGTATTTTTCATGACAATATCCGTTTTAGAACGTTTATAGGAATGACACTTAATCTTTAATAAAAGGAAATATTTTTGCATTGCAAACACTTCAAGGTAAATACACGTGGTAGATATAAAACATACAAGATACAATGTAAAAAAGCTTATCTGAATACAGTAGTATAGTAAGTGAATTGAAGTCCAAATACTGACAGCTATTAAAAAACAGGCAAGTCGTCAGACAACTATAAGTAAAGGTCTTTTCCCAAAGTGTTTTTGAGGTCAATGTGGTACTGATCCTCACGATGCCGGCTGTTGTGCTCCAATATTGCACCGTTCACCTCCATGTGAAGATCGACCAGATGTCGGCTCCTGTAAGAATACAAAACGCTTGGTTAGGACTGAAAAGTCGCCAAAAAAAAAAAATTTATGGAAGTTTGCATTAATTGGCTTTCGCTTGAAATTTCAGAATGAATGTACCTGTGACCTTTATTTAACCTCACAGTTCTGAGGACCAGCGTTCGATCCCGGCCCCACCTGTGTGGAGTTTGCATGTTCCCCGTTTGCTTCTATGTGCCCTGTGATTGGCTGGCAACCAGTTCAGGGTGTATCCCGCCACCTGCCTCTTGACGGCTGGGATAGGCTCCAGCAATCCCCCTGACCCTTGTGAGGATAAGCGGCTAAGAAAATGGATGGACAAAAGTAGTGCTTAGCCTCCATCGTAGAGTATCTTGGTGCCGAGTGAGTTGAGGAACTTCATTTGGAAGTAGTGCTTTGGCTTGTTGTGTACTCTAAAGCCAAGTCTAAACCTTTATGCAAGGGATGTCAAACTCATTTTTGTCGTGGGCCACATCGTAAACGACGATAAACATCTTTAACTGTCTCATCATATTTACAAATGAAATTTATGAACTAGTTTTGGAATCTGAAATCAAGGCTAATTGGTTTTTCCCAACGACTGTTTGGTCACACAAAAATGCTTGTAATATCTCAACGTTATCATTTATGACGTGACAATTGAGAATTTTGGTACGGGTTTGGGACAAAAAAAAAAAAATCATGGAAGTCTATTAATATGATTTGCCTCTGCGGGCCACGTAAAATCATGCAGCGGGCCAGATCTGGCCCCTGGGCCTAGAGTTTGACACCCGTGCATTATGAGGATGTATCAATCCCGTACTGCGTATTACCGGCGGGTTGGAACAGACAGAGAAACTGGAAGATTCACAGAAAGACATTAAAGATGACGTCTTTGAAAATTCTGAAAAAGGTAAGTAAATCCAAAAACAGAACCACTGGATGTGCGTTCCAAAGCGGAGAGAAGGTCAAATAAAGTTCAAGTGTAAAGGATCTCCTGATACTTGGGCTCATAATAACATTTCAAGCGCGAGCCGTCACTTTTCCAAGGTAGCGTGTGCGCACGTACCTTCCCTGGCTTCTCCCCAAGGCGTCCGTCAAAGCCTTGAGGTAAACGGAACGGTGTCGGCCTCGCTGCAGTTGATGCTCTGCGGTCGAGCAGTGACTCCAGAGCACGTCCGCATCTGACGGGAGACAATCGGGTCTCAGCTGACCGGCGCCACCGTCCGTCTCCCAGCCGTCATCCCAGCGGTTCTCTACAGCACAGGGTTGGAACTCTGACACAGTGTAGCTCTGGATGAAGAACAGTTTTGGCTTGCCGACCAGCGCCGGACAGGCGTCGCCGTTGAAAAAGCGGCGGACATCTTCCAGACGGAGGCCTTCGCAGTTCGTGTCCGTGGCCTGGAGGCGATTGTCGATCGCCCGGCTGATGATGCAGCAGACGAAGCCGTCGCCGCTGCGGTCCGGACTCCTTTGGAAGACTTTTCTGAGCGTTGAGACAGTCTCGACCAGGTTTAGCCATTTATGCAGGGTCACATTGAAGTGCAGTGACTTAAATGCGTGCGCCATCATCTCTGAAGGGAAAAAAAAAAAAAAGTCCGAATGATTTGGATCAGCCAACCTTTGAAAATCCTCGATCCGTCAACCACTTGAATTTTTCGTCTTAGAAAGACATTTTAAAAAGGTGCATGCTATGAACTTTGGTAGGAATCTTGTCAGGTGTCCCAATCAATCAATAGCCTTTATTGTCATTATATGCTGCGCATACAATGAAATGATGAGTGTGCATCTCCACAAGGTGCAATAAAATGGAATTTAAAAAAAAAAAAAAAAAAAAAGGTACAGTTGCGGCTGAAATAAATGCACCAAAGTGCAGTTGCAAAATACTACATTAAATTGTTGTGATGTACTTATTTGAGTATAAATCTTACCTGGCAAGGGTGACGTACCACTTCCTCGGGTACTGCTGGCGCATTGACTGAAATGAGATGGAAAATACACGATAAGTCAGTACAACGGGGCAAGAAGACAAAAAACATTAAAACCAGTTATCATTTCACTAGTTGACTCTTACGAGTTTCATTTCAATTTGGGATTAGTACGGTAAGTGAATGTGATTGCATTTCTTCAAATACTGTCCACACTCCAATATAATATGTGGGTTGTTTTCACGCGAAGTCACCCGCTGTGCTGCCTCGAACGGTGGCCATTTTCGATCCCTGAGCTCCCGTTACTCATACATAGGCAGGGTGGACAACATTATGTTTCTAACCGCATTTATTGAAGACGCAACAGACAGCACGTCAAGCCCAGACTGACTATTTGGCGACCTGGTCTCATTAGACTCAGGACTGCAGTTACAAAGGCGCAGTATTGTGCGTTGGTCTTTTACTCTATGTGACACTGACCTGTATGCTAACACGGAAACTAAAGCCGGTAAAACTGTCAAAGGCATAAAGTAAAACTTGTATATTAGTTCACCACGAGCAAAGCGAAATGTTTCTTTAAAATTAGATCACAATGGCAGAAAGACAAAAGAATAAACAAATCCAGTATTTCACAAAATTCATGAAGAGCACACCGACGACAAACTCTGGAAAAGGCTTCAGCGAACTTGTCAGAGTTGTCGAAAAATAAGTCAGAAGAAGGCTCTCTGATGGTTAGCAAGTCCTCTCTTGTGTACTTGAGTCCCGTGAAACACCAAAACACAAACAGTAACAGAAAGCATTCCGGAGACTTCCACACTCAGTACGCGTTAGGTAGAGAGGTTAAATGGCGGCGCGCAGCGGTGTGTGGGTAATTCAGCAAAAAAATGTGACGTCAGTGAAAACAACCCATCATCAATCGGTGAGTGTATAACAAGCATTTTAAGGATTAAAAGGATTGTGGTGAAATTGTGCAATTTTTGCAAAATTGTGTCATTCAGTTGGTTCTACTAGTACTAAATCAGTATTGCACACACTCACCTGACATCTTGTACACCTTGAGCTTTTTGGCCAGGTCTACCCTGCCGATGTCCATTAAACATTCCTCCAAAAGGTCCACCCTTGTAGGGGAAACCTTGCCCACGTGCTCGAGTTCGACAACCAAGTCCAGGAAATCCTGCGTGAGTGAGAAAACAACGGAAAGTGAGCAACGACTTCAAAATTTCACACGGCGACACCAAAAAGTCCCCCACCGGGACAATTTCCTACCTTGGCAGTTTCCATTTTCTCACGGGGTAGCATGTGACCCAGCAGAAACTTCACACTGCTCACATCATCCTTGGCCATGTCCTCGCTGATGTGAGCCATCAGAACTCTGCGGGAGGAAGCAAGATGGACATTAGGAATTGCACATTTGTGACATACAAAATCTTGAACATTAAAAGAAGAAAAGGGCATTTTTAATGGCTTGCAGGCAAATATTTGTGTCGCTATATTTGTGGAGAGTCTGACTACTTATCGAATGTGAACATAAATCAGAAACATCTTTATTTTGCCAACTATGTCAAAAAAACACACGAGGCAGGATGGGGACCCCGAGGTCTGGGCCCACCACTTTGTTGGTCTTTTGTTATTTGAAGATGCGTCAATATGGAAGTAAATACGTGCCACCAAAATTTGAATTTAAAAATGCCGTTGTAAAATTCACAGTTATTTCAAAGTGATCACATTTTCAAGAGCTGTATTTCAGTTTAACATTCCAATGCAAATAATTCGCCATATGAAAAAAAATTCAACCTTTAAAATTGAAACAATATTTTGATTCATGTGGGTATGATTTGCTTTCTGAAATTCACAGTCTGAATTCACTTATACTTATAAGAAAGCAGGGTTACTTTAGGTCAGAACCCAAAACTCAGCCAGATGAATTTCAGACACCGAATTGTAGCCAGTTGAATTTAGGTAATTTTGTATTTAATAAGCTATTGCTAACATGTGTTTTATGTTTTGGGGACAAAAGATGGGATTCGGTCCTGTGCGAAATCTGGCACTTTTACGGTTTAATAATGTACTTTAATTTGTTATATTTAGGTGAAGTGTCTCAACCAAATCAAAAATATGTTGAGAGCTGTTGCACCCCATCGTTATCCAATTGTGGCAGCACAGTGCTTGACATAACCGTCCTGACAACAAGTTTCTTTGATTATTACTTGCAATCTCGGCCAGTAATCCAGAGGAACCGCTTTCAAATGAGGGCTGAAGCCAAAAAACGTATGCATTTCAGTATTTAGAATGTGGGAGTAACAGGGATGGAGTATAGCTCGGGGAGAAAGTGAAACTCCACATTCTCGGGGCAGTAAATCAATCAGAACTGGACTCTTCTGATCATCTTAAAAGATGTTCCGCCTGTCATAAAAGAAGTTAGAATCAATTCTTGCAACGTGAAACGTGTGAAAAACTCAACTACTTATGTTCCAAGTCCGGTGCTTTTTTACCTTTAATTTGACCCGAACAGTTAAAACACAAGTAACTTTTTTTTTTTTTTTTTAAACCGTGAGACTAAAATCATAAAATGGCACTCACCTGAATCTGGGTAGAACCTGCTCGGATCTCAAAGCTCTCTCCACATCGTCCCGGCTGAACCCAAACACCTGCCTGAGGATGTCATATCTCCCCAAATGTAGCATGAGCTCAGCCAAAAACAGACGCCCTTTGTCGTAGCTCCTGACTTTGGCCTTGAGAGACTCCTTTATATGCGCGGCTGTATTGTCTGTGTCCGAAATCTCGCACAAGTAGAGAATCTTGGAGCGTTCGTAGCTGCCGAGGACTTCTGAGATTTGGTGAATAGCACGAAGCATTTCTGGATCAGGAGCTGCCATCGAGGCACGAAGTGGCTCGTAGCGTTGGTTTTGACGATAAACATCCATTCTCGCTCCTGGGAACTTGCATAAAAAAAACAAAAAAAAAAAAACCCACACACATTCGTATAGTTCATTTAAGTTCTGTACAAGTCAAAACATACAACTTTGAATAGAAGAGGAACAGGCCGTAACTTACTTGTAAAGTCCTAGCGCCTGCGAGTCAAAAACGAGGAACTTCCGTTTACGTAACTTAAAAAAAGTGAGCCCTCTACTCACTACTCGTCGAAATACTTCGCTTGGATTTCCAGCGTGAAACACTGAGAATGCTGTTACAAAAATAATACAGTAACAACTGGACGCGGTTAAGCCGTGAAGGAGTGCAAAACTCGGAATGGGATCAAGACGTATTGGGCAAACTATTTAACCGAATTTGGAAACCTTTGGTCTTCGTTCCGTTGCTGGCGGTTGATAATCCATCTTAATGGTGCATTACCGCCACCTTCTGCTCCGGAGACTGTACTACTTAGCGCTGTCTGCCCCGATTATACCTATTATGAGAATTTAATATCTGGGGTCACCATTTTTTTTCAATTTGGTGCTTCTTCTTTGGGTATTAATTAATCCACGGGGATATTAGGTGGATAAAATTTATGAATTTATGAAATAAAAATAAATCATCTCTGTGAAGACAGATTGCGAGAAAGGATTTTCCAAAACAATTATCAACGGTGATTTTTTTTTCCATGATATTGACGGAGTAATGTTATGTGGGTGAATTCTTTAATTACTTCTGTGGAAGTAGACAAGTGCCACCGGGATTTGAATTTGAAATAGGATTTGAAATTCAAATGAAATTGAAATGTTACGTGGATTTGAAATTGAAATAGGATTTGAATTTGAAATGTTAAATTGAATAATTCGCTGTCTGAAATTCAACTTCGTTGTTAAAATTCAGTTCCGTTGTAAAAATTCACTGTCGCTCTGAAAAGACGAACAGACATTTGCAAAGGATTTCAGAACCCAACACCCAGCAGCCAGCCAATCCAGTTACGTTTTCTTTGTCACGTGACATCTCTATGGCGGTCATGGGAGACAACGCTCCACAGCCAATCAAGTTAGGCTTTCGTAGTGACGTAACCGTGACGTACGTCCACAGAGGGGCGGGGGGGGGGGAAAGAACCAAAACAAAAACAAACAAAAAAACATCTCAGTGGAGGTCATGGACGCTCACGCGAGCGAACACAACGGTGAGTTCACTGCTTGTATTTTCCTGTAGTATGTTGTTTAAACGGAGTGTAACACGTTACAACCGAAAATATGGCAACGGAGCTATACGGAGTTCTTTACCGAATGGTGAAGGCTCTTCTGCAAGCCTGAGGACTGAGGGTGCAGGATGATAGAGTCAGGGCGGCCATGCGTCGTGTAGACACCGTTGGGATGGCATCACGTTTGGTCCAGTTTGGATGCGTAACTCGACGGACGCTGTTGTCCCGCTTCAACACAGCTTGACATAAGCAGTGCCTAATGAGTCGGCTTCTGCTGACATTCTGCTCAAGTAAATCATGTATTTTCAGGAGGATGCCCCTTGAGGACTGTATTTGGACATATCAAACCATTTTTGTGACCAGGTTTAGTGATAATGATTGAATGTTTTCTGTTTTTTCAGGTACAACATTGTTATCTTGAGTGGCATTGATGGTTTTTCTCGAAAGGTGCTGTAACGTCCATAAATGCACATGTATGGTTTAATAAGATATGTATTTTACTTCTGTACTTTTGCTGTGTTGTGCAGATAATGTGTCTTGGTGCAACTTCCAACAACCTGGCATCTACCACACTGGCTTTCTTTCAGGGTTCAGTGGAGGAATTTGGTTTCCCCCTCAGGTAAAGGCTTTCAGTCCATTTTCATCTGAAATTAAATGAAGATAAAACTGAAATTTTTGCCAAGTATGAAAGATTACAAGTCAGCATTCAACTTCATGCAATAATATAAATTAGCAGCAGGCAAGTCAGAAATCTGGGGGTGGTTCTGGACTCAGACCTGAATTTTAACCGTCACATTAGTATTAAGGTCAGCCTAATCCCACCTGAAAAACATATCAAGGGTTTGGGGACTGATGTCTCAGCAGGATTTACAAAAACATGTCTGCTCTTTTATTTTCAGTACACTACAACAGCAACATGGTTTTATAAGTCCAAGTAGCTGCAGTTTGTTTAGAACTCTGGCTTCCTCTCTGTTGTAGAATAGATTGTAAAATTTAGCTGTTGGTTTATACATTTCTGAATGGGTGAGGGCCAAAATTCATTCATGAACCAACTGGAATCCAAAGGTCATCAGGGTCATCCTTACTCTCTGGATTCAGAGTTCGAATCAGAGCGAGACAGCATTCAATTTATGTGCTTGTCACCTGTGGAATTTAGTCCATGATTGATCATGATCATTTATCTATCTCCAAAATATGTTTTAGGTTGGAAAGAATTTTTTAGCTCTGTTCAAAGTTCTCATCAATGCAGTGCTGTACTTTTATGTAATTGTGGACATTTTTAATCCGTTCCATATTTTGTTTTGATGGTACGTGCTGATCAAGGGGTGGAAAATGTGGAGGTTGCACGTCTCATGTTTATGGTTCGTGGGATAGGAAAAAGCAGCTTCATATCTGGAAAGTGTTCACAATCAAAGGTTTGTTGATATTCAAACTTCAAACTTTAGTGTGATCTTCAACATAATGACATTCAAAGGGCATTTTAACTATTTGTTTATTACTCTGTAATTCAAGGATACAGCAACTGTGGAGAGACCTGTGGGCACCTGTGACATGCATTTATGTTGATGTGCTTCACTACCTTGAAGGGGAGGCGTACCTCAACATTTCAAATGTTGCACACGTCTTCTGTTGCCATTATGTCTTCCTCCCACGGCTGCAGGATGATCTGGATACTTTCCGCAGTGGCTATTCATCCACTTCGAACTGAAAGTAACATATCTCCTAACCAGCACTGGGTTTTTGGTCGGAACCATCACTCAATTGACCCCTCCGTGGATATTGCGCAATCCGCGTCACTGACCAATCAGAGGCCAGAGATCTGCATAGACCAAAGCCCGTTTTTGCTCCCGCCATTTTCTCTGACAACATTGAATGGTCCAGTATAGGTGTAGTTAGCATTTTATTGCGTATTTGGGTTATTTAACAAAAAATATGGTTAAGAGGTGTAGTCACGGACTTTGTAATCGTGACGACAGGTATCCTGAAAGGCTTGTTGGTGGAGTTCGATTCGTACCCTTTCCAAAACCGAAGACCCAGTCCGAAAAATGCCTTCGATGGATCAAAGTTTGTGGAAGACCGCATAATCAACTAAATCCATCTAATATAAACCGGAACAGATATGTTTGCACGTAGGTATGCCCTGTATTTGATTTTCAATAGATGTCTCGTAGAAATGAATTCGAAGTTCTTCGCTAGCATAACACTGCTGCGTGTGATCGATTGACACACTTATTCTTTGTTGAGCGATATTTAACGATGATCGGACTGCACAAATGTGTCGCTTTCTTGCTGTCTCGCGGTCGAAGCTTAACCAAACTGTGTTTGCATGAAGATATGCCCTAAATTTGATTTTAAATACACGTCTCGTATAAATGAATGAGACGTTCTTCGCTAGCATAACATTGCTACGTGTGAATGATTGAATGAAATCAGAAGCATGGCGTCTCTCTCAGTTAAGAATGTATTGTATTTAGAATCTATAATATATCGTTGATTTCAATGAAATCAGAAGCATGGAGTCTTTCTCAGTTCAGAATGTATTGTATTGTATTTGCCATTTTTACTGTTTGTCTTACGTCAGCGCACGTGGCGTGACGTCACTTCAGGAGGCGTGGTTTAGTGCCCTGTTCGGAGGGGTCAATTCCTGAACCTCCCAATTCCTTGACAGAGATACATTTTAATTGTACAATTGCATTTGTTTAATTCAACTCATTTATATAATAGTAACCTACAATATTATGACAAATGAAATTATGAGTTCTCTCCCACCCTTCCTTGTTTTTTACAGGGTGTACAGATTCCAGACATCGAATGGGAAGACAGCGGGCTTCCTCTGCAGGATGTGTCAAGTGTCAGTGCCGAACTTCAATTTGCAACTGACTGATGAAAAAATGTCAGCATTAAGCGATGCAGTCAACCCCAGAGCCACATCCCAGTCTTTTGGCTGTGAAATTTACATTGCTGCAGTTCAGTTTTGGGAAGTTTTTTTATCTTTAAAAGTTGCTCCTGCAGGAACCACTTCCTGGAAGGTACAATTGTCCATTTTTTTAGAACTTCAAATTCATCTTACATTAGAAGAATCAGAATACATTGTTAGTTTGGCTTTTGTGTTATATTTTCAAATGCACTACAAAGTTATGTTAACACTAACAGTGAAATGTTTCATGAAAACAAATCTCAGTGGCATATTTTGAACTGCCATTAACTGAGTCAGTGCAGTGTAATGGCAATAACGCCTCTGAACATTGTCACGTGACTTGTCTTGTGTAAATGAGTTCAACATTAAACCATATCTGAAGAACTTGTGATCTAAAAAAAAGACACTTTTATTTCGATTGATCTCAACAACACAACAGTTTCATTGTAACGCAGCTGTTTTTCCATAAAAAAAACGTAAACATTGCAACTGCCTAAAAAAAGCATCACATGTTTCAACAGGAAGGTTGATTCAGAGCAAACCAAAGCCAGTTTGGCATGAGGAAATACAGCCAACAAAATCATCTTTAAAAGACTGCTCGGTGTTGGGTTCTGAAATCCTTTGCTAATGTAACATTTGCTAATGTTTGTAATGTAATGAAATGAAAACTGCTTTGAACGTTTTTTCTCTTCTTGCCCTGTTTCACTGACTTCTTGTGTATTTTCCATCTGATTTCAGTCAACACGCCAGCAGTACCCGAGGAAGTGGTGCGCCACCCTTGCCAGGTAAGATTTATAGAAATAAGTAATCACAATTTAATGTTGTATTTTTCAACTGCACTTTTGTGCATTTATTTTAGCTGCAACTGTACCTTGATGTTTTCTCTGTTTGTATGCTTCCCAAGATGTTCTTTGTTTTGTTTTTAATTCAATTTTATTGCACCTTGTGGAGACGCACTCATCATTTCATTGTATGCACAGCATATAATGACAATAAAGGCTATTGATTGCTTGATTGATTGATTGATTGATTGGGACACCTGACAAACTATTCCTACCAAAGTTCATAGCACGTGGATTTTTAAAATGACTTTTTAAGGTGAAAAATTGAAATTCGGATTCAGGGGGGGACCTAAGTGGTCTCATCCAACATTTGTGATGTACTGTACGATATCCAATCATGGACTAAGACCTTTGTCCAACTTTTGTTGATTGGTGATTGCCGGAGATGAAGAGCGGGATCGGCAGTGTTTGGTGGGTGACAGAGATGATGACTTGGCCCTTCAGGGCCGTTAAGTTTTACGGAGATGGGAGTGGCTGGGGGCACAAATCCACCCGTGTGGTTCGTTGTTCGAGAGGTATGATTCTCGCTTCGGGTGCGAGAGGTCCCGGGTTTGACTCCCGGACGAACCCTGCTAAGCCGTCCGTTGTGGCTCAGTATGCTGTAATGTTTTACCTTGCTGTCTTTCTCAAGGTGGCCTGTGTAGAAACTCAACGGTTCATTCTTGTTTAGGGTGGCAGCCAAGTGATCATTGAGTTATGAAGTCATTTGCTCCTCTGTGTTGGTTCTTGTTCTTTGGAAACACTTCTCAAGGAGAGCCTCACTGAAAGAGGTCCCGGGGTTGAAATTCACAACGAGCTCTCTTTGAAAATGTCAACAGCCAGGAATCCTTTGCCGTCGTCCCACAGTGGCCAGTATGACAAGTGAGCATCTTTTGAAATTCTGTGGGCCTTGTTCTTTCGGTATGCTTCTCGATTACCTGTGACCTTGGTTTTCCCAAATTTCCATTCGCTGACAAGGATTCTGTCAACTTCACCTTTTTGTAGTGAGAAACACTCACAATCTCCGATGTCCTTCCACACATCAGCGATGGCTTCACAGTGCCGTGTCACTGTACTCATTTACAGCTACAGAGATTCTGTTGAAGATAATATTTCTACCTTATGTTTAAAAGATCTGAACAACGAGTCAACTAAGTCTCTTTTATGTGTGATGTGATGAACCTGGAAATGATGGTGGCGGCTTTCGCTGTTCAACTATATTGTGTGAAAAGTGACTGCCGTGCGACCAATTGGGATTCTTGTTCGTTCACTTTCCTCATTCTCAGCTTGCTTTTCGGCGGAATGTCAGTGTCGTATTTTCCATAAACAATTCGAAGATGCCGTTCCACAATTCACTACACTTGCAGATGAGGCAAACGCACTTCAACAATGACATCGTGAAAAAGAAGTCCGCCTCACATTCCGTAGGAAAGTGATCCGCTTTTGCATTCTTTACGGCAGCATCCATACTCATGTTTGAGAAGATTTCTTAAGCGAGGGCTGAAAATAGGGTGGGACTCGCTGACAGCGTGTTTTCTTGTGCTGTCGTTGTTTGCACATGCGCGGTGAGCTAAAGTTAAAAAAAAAAAAAAACGTACAGCTGATGTTTTTTTTTAATCAGCACACCGTCACAATCGACCACAACTGCCTTGTGACTGACTGGTAAGTAGTTAACTTTCTGACACATAGTATTTCATGTGACAATTGTTAAGGAAAACCTCTTACAGGGGCTCGTCCGGGATTTGAACCCGGGACCTCTCGCACCCTAAGCGAGAATCATACCCCTAGACCAACGAGCCACATTAGTCAATACTTGACACTCATTTTAGAAGCATTCTACAAGACCATGAGGAGGCAACCCACATTTCTTGATCTTTTTTAGCGCCGCTCTCGTGGCTTGATCGAGCTTTTTCAAAAATGGATGATATTGGAAAAAAATGAGGGAGGAAAATAAATTTTTGGTTCTAATATGGTTTCGGTGAAAGGTGAAATATTAAACAAAATGATTATACTTCATTCCCTACCTGACGGTGGCGGTTGAGGTCTGCAGGATGGGACTTGAGATGTGAGGTGGGCGTCCCAAGAGGTGAGGTGAGGACCCAGACGTTGTCAAGTGCAAGAGGACCAAGAAAGAGAGAAAGAAAATATGAAACTGTAAATTTTTGCCAAGGCTTTTCATCAAAGATTTTTTTTTCTTTAATCCTAACACTAATTGCCTGACAATGTTTTTGGTGACTTCAACTTTTCACATCGACCCAAATTAATGGGCCAGGACCAATGGTTTAGCTGGACTGCCACCATGGGGAAAACAACAGTAGGTTCAAGACCCCACCCAAACCCACTGATGTTGTGTCCATGAGCAAGACACAGATACTCTGAATTGCTCCCCGGTTGTTTCACTTGCCCAGATGCTCCAGTGTGTTCCACTAACAAGTGTGTGTGTTCACTGTGATGAGTAAAATGCAGACAACAAATGTTGTGTACATGCTTGCTGGTTCATGAAAACAAAGATGAGTCTTCTATTTCCTCATGAAGACCTGATGACTTGTTCCTCCTGGATGTGTTGGTGGTGACTCTCTTTTCTTCATCCATCCATTTTCTTTGCCACTTATCCTCACGAGGGTCATGGGGAGTTGCTGGAGCCGATTCCAGCTGTCAACGGGCAGGAGGCAGGGTACACCCCGAACTGGTTGCCAGCCAATCACAGGGGATATTGAGAAAAACAGCCACGCTCACAATCACACCAAGGGGCAATTTAGAGTGTCCAATTCATGTTGCATGTTTTTTTGAGATGTGAGAAGAAAAGCCACGCAAGCGCAGGGAGAACATGCAAACTCCACACAGGGAGCTTCGGGATTGAACCCGGGACCTCAGAACTGTGAGGCCACCGCTTTACACCTGATCCACTGTACCACCCATGCCAGTTCTAGAAACATCAATATTTGAATCAGAGTTAGCATAGACCTGGGTAAATATTTTCACATGAAAACTGAAACTTTTGTGTGGCTGTGTGTGTCTGTCTGTCTGTGTTTGTGTGTGCATCTGTGTGTGTGTGTGTGTGTGTGTGTGTGTGTGTGTGTGTGTGTGTGTGTGAGCCACACACCCCCTGTCGTGTATGGGTCCATATTTGAATAACTTTTTTTAAGAAGTTTTCTGGAAATTAAAAGAATACACGTTGCTTGAGTTTCCAAATGGGTTTGTTCAAGTTGGGATGATATCATAGATTGCTGTCATGTATCATTGCACCACATGAACAACAGCTCGTACCCAAAAATTATGTCAATCACTGATTTAATACGTGGAAAACCACAATGGGCATGTGTCGAGTTGTTATATATGCTTGATACGCGTGAAGTCCTTGTTTGGAAACAAACATGCTCAGTTTGTTTTTCGCAAAGAAGAGCCCCACGATAACCAAAGGGTAACATTTTCTCCCCGTCAGGGAATCGAACCCCGGTCTTCCGCGTGACAGGCGGAGATACTGTCCACTATACTAACGAGGAGACTCTTGTACCAGTTTTCCGGGAACATATGGTCTCCGGCTGAGTTTTTTTTTTTGTTTGTTTTTGTCGTCAAGGAGCTGTTGTCCATGAGGCGCTTGTCACATTCGATGTTGAGACGAGTGCCACCATAATAAAATATTGTTTAAAAATATTGTGTGCGCATAACTCTTTCCAAAGTTGTGGTAATCAGAAAAATGAATGTGGTAGTAGAAAACTCACTTGATTTCAGGTCTCACACATGTATTAATTAATCACTTGGAAATATACTTTTCAGAGGGGAAATTACTGGCTAGATTCTAGATATAAAAATAGATCAATTTAATGTTTCTGAATTGGTTGTTACATTTTTATTTCTAGAAGTGGTGCATTTGGAGTTGTCATTTGCTGTAAGCTATAATAATCAAAATTATATATGTATCAAAAAATGATGCATCTCGTTGAGTTTCACTTTTTGAATTGAAATAAAACTTTTGACATCATGATAATTGATTGAGATGGACCATAATCGAAGCTTGCTTGAATGTGTTTGTCAACTTTGGAAAATGGCATCAACCCTCAATAATGTCCTGAATTGGAGAGACTCAAGTGAACTGAGTGATTTGTTCCTGAACTTGTGTACTAAAGAACTTAAGACTGATTCATTTGGTTGTGATATGCCAAGGCATGATGTACTCATACTAGTACGAGGATGATGAGTGATGCGTTTCCCAGAGGAACGCCATACTCCGCAGTGAGCGTACTCATGAGAGCAATTGCTAAATCCTGACTGAATGCTGGTGAGATGTCACGATATTCTTGTGGAACTTGTGAGAGGTCCACTGGGTCGACAGCAGGTGGAGCGTCTTTGGAGGCTCTAACAGCAGAAACCAGGCAGTGGCAGCGCCAGCGAGGACTCCATCTAGTGATAGTTCAATGAGTCCAGTCTATTTTGGTCTGGTAATTTGAAACCAGGGAATACCAAGAACCACAGGCATCTCGGAGGAAGGGTTGACAAAGGGGGACATGGTTTCAGGGTGAGTGCAGGAGATGAGGAGTGTGATAGGCACTGTTTGGTGGATGGCAGGTGACCCAACCATGCAGGGCTGCGAAACTTTACGGCAGTGGTGACGCATGTGGCTTGTTGGTCTGGAGGTATGGTTCTTGCTTTGGGTGTGAGAGGTCCTGGGTTCAACTCCTGGAGAAGCACAGCTATTCCATCTGTAGTGCCACATTATGAATTCCGCTTACAAGTGGTTCAAGGTGGCCCTTGTAGCAAGCAAAGAGGTTAATGAACATTTCTGTGTTGGTTGAAGGCAAACGATTCTTGTTTTGGGTGCCAGCCAAATGATTAATGAGACATGTGATTATCTCCTTCATTTAAAACACCCTTGTTGCCCTTGTGACAAGGAATGAAGTCATGTGCTCTTCTTTGTAGGTTCTTTGTACTTTGGTTATCCTTCTCAAGGAGAGCAGGACTCAATGGGGTCCCGAGAATGAAATAGGATAAGATCTCAAGAAATTTCAACAGCCAGTATGACAAGTGATCATGTTTTTCATTTCTGTGCACCTTGTTCTTGCAGTATGCTTCTTCATTAATTGTGGCTGTGAAAAGTGCAGTTTTCAAGTTCTAGAAAAAAATTCGGGGGTCTCGTTACGATGTCGCAGTTCGAGGGGCATGTGAGACCCTGAAGAAACAAAAATGAGAGAGCACTTTGTTAGGTTTATCACCCAACTTACTGGAATAATTGCACAAATAACGGACAAGTCTTTCTTCTTTCTTCTGATCAGGACGTGAGAGAAAGGCCAGTTACAGACTCCAAACACGTTCTGAACCAGCCTCTCACGTACTCTTTTTTTAATTAGAAAACGCACAAGGTCAAAAGGAGGGGTGAGCAGATGAAATGAACAAAGGTACAGTTTTTGGTGATGATGTAGCACATACTTTGGTTCTGATGGAGTTGTCCTTGGCCACTTCAAGGAAGATACTGTTGCATCTGTGTGTAGGAGCTGGCTTTGTTGCAAGTCCATAATAAATATATTTACGATAACTCGAACACACTTGTATTTCGTTCACATCGTAACACAAGCACATTCGCACCATTTCCTGGTCCTCTTGCACTCAAGAGAGTCTGGCTGCAGATCTCACCTCTCAGCCCCCACACCTCACATCTCAAATCCCATCCTGCAGACTACAAGCGCCACCGTCAAGCAGGGAACAAAGTAGAATAATTTGAAAATTCTGTTTCAGGAACTTCGTTGAATATTTTTAAAATAATCTTTAATTTCCATTTCAGCATTAAATCCATTTGTTTACAGCACTGGACTTCATTTACAATTTTCATCTACGGTTCAAGTGTTTCAATCTTTTATTTATAAATCAGTGAATATTTAAATATGATGATGATGATGATGATGATTTCACTCGATCAACCATTGATGTTTTCATGGCATGGAACGAAATCGGATTGGCCGACTCTTTTTTTGTCTGTTCTGAGCCGCTGGTCATCCCGTGAGAATATTCGCTTCCGTTGGCCAGGATAGGGAGACAAAGGGTCATCTCATTTGTATAGTGGACGGTACCTCAGCCTCTCATGCTGAAGACCGGGGTTTCATTCCCTGATTCGGAGTTAAATATTGCTACATTTGCTTTTCGTGGAGCTCTTCTTTGTGGAAAGCAAGCCGAGCAACCTTGTTTCCAGGCAGGAACTTCACACGTATTTAGCGAATATAGCGACTGCTCCCACTTTGAACCTCGGCCCCAAGAACTGTGATGCCAACAGTCTCAGGAGTTGCACCATCATGCTGCCCAAGAATGTTTCAGTGTTTCGCAATTTGTTTTGTTTTGCACAGCTGCCCACGAGAAACTGCACCTGAACACATCGGCAATGCGAGCCAACTAGGTGGTTTGGTGGTCCTGCTGACAGACATCACACAAGCAACAGTTTCAGTTGCGTACTACGTTGTGATATTTGCCGAAGATGCGTGAGGTCCCTGTTTGGAAACAAAGCTCCTCTGCTTGCTTTCCGCAAAGAAGAAGCCCACAAAAAGTAGAAATCAACTTCATTTAACTCCCCGTCAGGGAATCGAACCCCGGTCTTCCGCGTGACAGGCGGAGATACTGTCCACTATACTAACGAGGATGAAATATATGAAAATGTCCTATGAATCATGATATCACGGAGCTGATGACATAAGACAGCCCCTTCTCATCTGGTCACTCATGGTGTAGTGGTACACACAACTACCTTTCATCTAAGCAGTGTGGGCTCTATTCCCGTTCAGTTGTGGAGTTGCAATGTTCCCGGCAACTCTCTGGCAACCAGTTCAGTCTGATCTGCCTTTTGCCTAATGTTAGCTGGAGCAGGCTGCGACCCTTGTTGAGGATAAGCGGTTTGGAAAATGGATGTGGACCCTTCTCTTTGACGGTCCCTTCGAGTGGGTGGTTGTTGCTTAAAACATTTCTGCTGTAGAGCATCGTGGGTAATACGTCACCTGTCCCTTCTTCCAATGTTGGCGGAGGGACAATCTTGCTGAATTTCGCCTGCCACATCAATGCGCAGGAGTCTTCTCTTACTCCTCACCTGTTCAGCCATCTTACCTCCACCAAGCCTATCCGCAATAATCCTGTTAGAGGTGGCTGACTTCCCTGACAAGCCGGATCAGCTCTTGCACCTCCCCCACACTCCAGAGCTTCGTTCCTTTAACCCCCTCCACTTTCTCAACCTTCCTTGCCTTCCACTCCACCACGTGGACATGCCGCTTATACTGGGAGATGCCAACCTCTGTAGCAAAGACGGATCCGCAGAGCTCACAATTGAACTCCCCACCTCTGCTCTCCTCCACCGTGGCCCCCTTGCACTTGGGCACATGGCACACAATGGAGTGACTGTTGGCGTTTCACCTCCACATTTGCGGCACTACTTACACACACCACACAGACAATCCTGCCGTATCGCAAAATGCTTTCAAGCATATGAATACCCCCCCTATCCGCCCTCCACACAGCGGGCAGTCCGGGCTTCGTTTACCCGTGTTTTATTGAATATCTTCACTTTGACATTCAGAGCACTGGGCAGAAATCAAACTCCTTGTGGGCCTTCGCGATGCTTTGTTTTAATTAAACACTCGGATTCCCCTGGTCCGCTCTAGTTCTAAGCCAGCTGCTAGGCTAATTAGATGACGGGGTTTTTGGATATTTTAAGTGGCTGACTTGCTGTCGCTTTCCAGTTTCTAACTTCCGCTCAACTGGATCGCCTGGAAGAACCACCCCATAAACAGACGACCTCCCCCTGGTCAAAGCAGCCAGGCAGCCTCGCTCCCACTACCCCAAAGACCCAAACCCGCAACTCTAAAGGATGCACGCAACCTCCCCCTCATGTTCCCAGTCACGAGATGTTACTGTTCTCTGACCCATCCATTGGGCCGCTCGCCACATGCACCCTGGTCGAGACAGGGGCATGGCAACCCCGGAGGGCTGGAAGAGGCACCCCCCGCCCCAACGACGCCTAACCCAACCCTACCCCACCCGCCGACAATGTGCACGACCCCACAATCAGGGGTCCAATATGAAGTCGCGCAGTATGTCCAAAGAATAGGAAATGGTTCTCCTGCTCAAGAGCTGAGCGAAAGTCTTCCTCCTCGCTTCCAACAAACCCAACGCCACCAACACCGTGTTATTGCTTGAAGGCCACTTTCCCCCGTGCACCCACGGGGAAGCTCATGACCTTCCCGCTGCTCGCTCCTAGTTTGCTCACACTCTCAGCTGCGACCGGCTGATAGTAGGTAGTAGGATAATAGGTGAGGGATTACTGTATCAGGTTAAGACACAAGTGAACATGTGAGAAAAGCAATGATCAAAAAGCTTTTAATGTAATGGTGTAAAATGATTTACTTTGTTATTGACTTCAAGCCAACTTTCTTGTATTCTGTGTACCAGCTTTTATTGTATCTTCAACCTGTAATGAAGCTCTATTGTCCTGAAACAACGGTTAATCTGATTTGAGCTTTTCTGATCTGTAAACGTGAAAATAGAGGGCTTGTCATTAAAAAAAAATCTGTGTATAAAGCTGCCTCGAGAAGAGACGTCTGCATATAATTTGGTGATGACTGACAGTTTTGGGACATGAAGCCACATTTCTTGGACCAGCCTTGCAAGCGATACCCTGTCGTGTTTGTCATTTTTAGGATAATGTCCCAATCCATAAATTTGTCTTGTTCTTGTTTTTCTATGCACAATAGGTTTGTGAGGGAACATCATTTTGGGAGTACGGACAATTTTTCATGCAATGGAACAATATATGACATCAATGGAAGATACACGGCCAACTTGAGCAAAGCCATGTTTAAAAACTCAAGCAAGATGTATTTTTTTGTTTCTTATTTCTTAAAGTTTTAATTTTGAAGATCAGGATTCCACCTGACTGCTACAACGTATAAAAATAAGACAAAATACTGCCACTTCGACGATTGGTAGATTCCTTTTCCCACACCAGCTTTGCCAGGGCTTTTTAATGTTGAATTTTGTTGATGAAAAAGGGGCATTCAAAAGGGAATTAGTTGTTTTACAATTGTTTCAAAATGTGTTTTTTTTCATTTTCCTGAGCATTCATGCTTTTAGCCCAATGTTTTAGTGATGGCAGAGTCAAATAAGTGAAGCATTGATTGAAGCACTGGAAAGAATGAATTTTGGTGGTAAACTGTATTTGTGATCCTGCATAAAATACAGTAAGGCTGAGTCCATATGCTTGTACATCAAATCCGTTTTCCCCATTAAAAGGAATTAAAATGTATTTTTGTTTTCACTGGAAACCCTCCAAAAATAAAAGGCCCGTACGATCAAGCAAAGCATGGCTCAAGCAAAAAGGCTGAAGTGGAAAAAAAAAAAAAAAAGGGCACTGTGGAGGATCACAAGCAGACGGCCTCTTCACTCCACTATCAGATAGTGATGACATTAAGTCGCTCTCCTCACTCTGATGATGTGATTTAAAAGTCAGAAAGTGACACACCGACAACAATTAATGGAAATGTTCTCTGTGGGAAAACATTTGCTTGTAAGAGCAAACAACAACAGCAACAACAAACACACTGGAGAGAAACCTTTTTCCTGCTTCGTTTGAAATTCTTGAAGTACTGAGGATTGGCATGTGACGTCACGAGACCACGGGCATTTGTTTATGCAGCCATATTGGGAGAAAACTTCCTGCAGAAGAATTCAGAGGCGCTAGCGTAGCTTTTGGTTGTTATTGTATGCATTCTTTTTTTTTCTTTTACTTTTTCGACAAACTGGAGAGCACAAGTGAATGCCATGATGAATTTTCCTTGACTGACAACACCAAACATTAGGATCAGCTGTCAAAGGTATGTGGACATACAGACTACCGACAGAGAAGTTTTCTTCTGTTATGAGTGCTGCCAATTCTCCAAACATCTGTTATTCGGACATATACAACTATATTATACATAATCCTTCCCCATACAGAGGTATGGAATTAAAAGCCTACAAATACTTTACCGCAGGTTTTGTTAACAAGTTCATGGTCACCTTTATACAAGAAGCTGGATCTTTTGTTCTCACTGTCACTAGATTTTTTTTTTACATACTTATGTATCCACTGTCTTGATTCAAGAACGAAGATAGATCCGCATATAATAGTTAAAATTTTCATTTTCACGAGCCGCAAAAATGTGCTGTAATAATGACTACACGTAATTACATGTATATTTGTATGCTAAATCCACAAATACTTGTTATGCATTTAAGTGTAATTTTGAAAATGCTGATAAAATCAGAAAAATATTGTTTGTTTCATTTTCAGGTAGATCATTTTCAAGCATTGAATGAGGTGCCTTTGAAAGTTTGGGTTATCACATTGTACTTGTAAGGCAGGCCTCAGTGAAGATTGTTCACATGTCACAGCAGTTTGGTCTGCCATGGAAGCTTATGGCAAACTCAAAGACAGTACAACATGTACATAAACAAGTTCCTTGCTCATGACAAGATCCAGCATCAATCCGAGCAAATATCCAGTTTGAAAAACTGGGAGCTATTGCTTTTACCAGACCACATCAGAAGAAAAAGTCAATGAAACCAAACATCATGAAGAAAACCTCTTCCTTCAGCACCAACTGGGCCTAAAAAGCCAATGATCATTGGACATGACCAGAGATGAAATCACTACAAAAGGAAATCAATCACAACAATATGAGGAGAAGTGGCGGGAGTCAGGACACTCCGATCTTCACTCTCATATTTACCTGGATGCCACTCTTTCAGAGAACCTACACATAAACACCGCAAAACACAACCAGATGTTTAATAAGTGCCCAAAAAGCACATAATTCTGTACTAAATGCTGAAACCTGGGACCTTTAGATCTTCAATCTAACGCTCTCGCAACTGAGCTAGTTCAGCTCCATGAGGGTAGGAACTGTTGTCTGGTTGCAACTCTGTCAAAGAACCAAAACATGCCGCAAAACATAACCACATGTTTAGTCAGTGGCAAAAAAAACCCACATAATTCTGTAGAGAATGTTGAAACCAGGGACCTTCAGATCTTCAGTGTAACACTCTCCTAACTGAGCTATTTCAGCACAGTCAGGAGAGCAACTGTTGCCTGGTTGCAACTCATTCAAAGAACCAAAACATAAGCGCAAAACACAGATGTTTAGTAAGTACCAAAAAAAGCATATAATTCTCTAGTGGTTGCTGAAACCAGGTATTGAACCAGAGACCTTTAGATCATTTGTCTACCGCTCTACCAACTGAGCTATTTCAGCTCCATAAGGGTAGGCACTGTTGCCTGGTTGCACCTGTGTCAAAGAACCATAACATGCCGCAAAACATGACCAGATGTTTAATAAGTGCCAAAAAATCACATAATTCTGTACTAAATGCTGAAACCAGGGACCTTTAGATCTTCAGTCTAACGCTCTCCCAACTGAGCTATTTCAGCTCCGTGAGGGTAGGAACTGTTGCCTGGTTCCAACTCTGTGAAAGAACCAAAACATGCCGCAAAATATAACCAGATGTTTTATAAGTGCCGAAAAACCACATAATTCTATAGTAAATGCTGAAACCAGGGATCTTTGGATCTTCAGTCTATCGCTCTCCCAACTGAGCTATTTCAGCTCCGTGAGGGTAGCAACTGTTGCCTGGTTGCAACTCTGTCACATCATAGAAGACTGCTTTCAACACACCCACGAAACACTATGAATACTTGGTGATGCCCTTTGGACTCACGAACGCAGCAGCCATATTTCAGAATTTCGTCAATGATGTCTTACGCAAAATGCTTAAAGGTCTAATTCAGAGGAGCTATATTTTATTTATACATCACACAAACGTAGTTAATTTTTCATGAAAAAATATAAAAAAAAATTCTCAACACAACAGAAGTGAAATAAATTACCACCAAAAGGCACATTTTTTTGGGGGGAATCTGAATGCCTCCGATGTCTGTGTCAAACTAAGGATCTGTTGAAACTGCTTCCTTGTGACTTAACTCCGAGACAACCCCAGTAGAGTGAGGATCGGTCGCTGCTGAAGTGTTGTCGTCAGAGTGGGATCTCGAGGAGATAGACAAGCCAAGTGAACACTGTACCGGGCTTTCAAAGCAGTCCTCTGTGAAATGCTTGCAACTTATTACCGTCCACTTTGATTTGTAAGACCAATCACAAATCTGGTCCATAACCTGGCTATCTGTTCATCTTTCGGCCATTCATGTCAATCAGCGTTTGATGCAGAACAGCCGTATACAACACACTTCCTCAATCACCATCTTTGCAAACTTTTTCACTCTCTGGCTAAATGTTGTCTCCGTGTGACGTCACATTCCGTGGAGTTACATAACTTGCTGAATCTCAGTGGCATTTCAAACAAAATCTTAAGACTGACATTGATGCTAATTTGTTTCATTTCTGTTGTTGAGTTTTTAAATATTTTTTAAATTAAATTTTTGCTACATTTGTATGATGGACAGATAAAATATAGGTCCTCCGGATTAGACCTTTAACATATATGTTTTTGTGTACCTAGATGACATCCTAATTTTTTTCCCAGACAAAAAATTTCCATGCTGGGCACGTTTGTGCAGTGTTACAGCAGTTGTTGCGTCACGACCGATATGTCAAGGCTGAAAAGTGTGAGTTTCACCAACCTTCCCTGTCATTCTTGGGCTTTGTCTTGGCAGAGGGGGAGACACGCATGGATCCCTGCAAGGTCAAGGCCGTTCTTCATCGGCCCACTCCTACTACTCGCAAGGAGGTATCGAGGTTTATCGGGTTTGCCAACTTCTACCTCAAATTCATCCGAAACTTTAGTACCGTGGCAGCCCCATTGCATGTGGTAGCCTCTCCCCACAGTTCGTTCATTTGGAATCGGGCCTGCTAGGCGGCCGTTCATAAGTTCAAGGCCAGCTTTACTTCAGCTCTGGTCCTCATCTTGCCTGATCCTGATAGGCAGTTTCTTGTCGAGATTGATGCGTCGGATTCTGGGTGGTTCTCTCAAAGAGTAATCCTTAAGACGGAAGACAACACCCCTGTGCATTCCTTTCCAAAAATCTAGAACGAAATTATAACATCAGCGACTGCGAACTGCTTGCAGTCAAGACAGCCATGTCAAAATTGAGAGATTGGTTAGAGGGGACGCAGATCCCATTCTTGGTACTAAAGGACCACAAAAATGTAGAATATATTAAATCAGCCAAGTGGCACTCTTTTTTTCGCACTTCTGCTTTGTGATGTCCTATTGACCAGGGACAAAGAAGTCCGACCATGCCCTAATCCTCCCCGATACTTGTTTCATCTCAGTCTTCACCTGAGAAATTGATACCAAGTGAAGACCGGCAGCTGGCTCAGCCGGCTTGTCCTTGTCGACCGGGGTGGCTCATTTTCGGCACCGAGGTGGCTTATCATGGTGTGCGGCTGAGTGTGCCATTGTGGGCAGCGTTGTTCAGAGCCGCCGCCGTCCGCGAGCCCGAAGGCGTCTGCGCCGCCTCGCAAGCCTGACGCTGTCCGATGCGCACATCGACACATTTAGCACACCTGCCATATGTACGCGGATCTTTTGTTACGTTATGAGAGACCGATTATGTGGTTCGTCTCAAACTATTTTTTTTAGTCGCTGTATAAACACCTACCTGTCATTTGGAACCCACGAAGCTCTCGTCCTCTGCACCCGTGCAATCCATTTTTCACGACGAACCGGGTCTCTTGCAAACTTATGAAGGGTAATTCTATCCTCCCAAGTGTTCAAGCAATTTCCAGCAATGCAACGAGCTGGCATTTTGGCTAAAACGAAGGAACAACGAGCAACCTTCCCGAGGTAAAACTAAGAGAAACAAACGAGTCCACATGAGGGCGGTCCTGCCATGTCCGTCACTTCCTGCTTCTTCTTGAAAACATATCCCTCGAGAGGATTTTCATGGCGGGAGTTACAAAAAGCTGTAAATGTCAAAATCATGTTTTTTCCCCAGAAAAAAATCTAATAAATTCAAAGCCCCCCAGAGTTCACCTCAATGTAACATTGTAAATAAAACATTAAGGAAAGAATGAAATGTTGATCAATTTACAATAAATAATACCTTCATTGTTTGGTATTCATTTTCACGAGGGCAGTGCTAAAAAGCTGCATGTGACACGAGAGCCATGAGAATCCTGGTCAAGTGACATGATTTAAAAAGAATGTCAACAGGTACATCTTGTGGCTTATTAGACGAGGCAGGGCTTGCTTCTTGCTTAGGGTGCGAGAGGTCCCAGGTTCAAAGACCTCAGTATCTTAAACACTATGAATATGAAATAGAATGTGATGACTTAAAATTGAAAAATATAGATTTCTTTTACAGGATGGTGTGTAAAGTACCACAAACCAGAAAAGTCAGACTTTTGGATTCACACGAGTATGAAATGGATTCCCTCAGGAAAATAAAACATTCACATTGACCACAACTGCCAGAGGGCCAACATGCAGTAGGGGGCAGGTGCGTTTACACAATTAAATAAAAACCAGATAAGAATGAAAGTCACTGATGGTGTTGTGGTACACACACCTGACTTTGGTGTGGGTAGTGTAGGTTTGATTCCTGCTCAGTGATGATGTCAATGATGTCCCCTGTGACTGACTGGTAACCAACTCATAGTGTGCACTGTCTTTTGTGTGATGTTAGCTGGGATGGGCTCCACCACTCCTGTGACTGTTGTGGGGATAAGTGGCTTAGAAAATGGAAGGATCATTCATACACGTAATTGGGAGTGCAAAACCGGAACTCCTTTTCCCAATCAGAGTGAGAGCATACACAATGACTACAATGACTATGAAGAATAAACCCACAGTGCATTGCACATTTCACATGCCAGTAAAGTGTATCCCTTTCCCGAGCAACGGAAGCCGATATTCTCCCTGGGTGCCCAGCGGTTCAGAACCACAGACGAAAAAGAGTTCGCATGATCTCTGCATGGGTTTTCTCTGGCCACTCTGGTTTCCTTCCATGCCATGAAAACATCAATGGTAGATTGACATGAAGAGTCATCATAATCATCATCATCATCATCTACCCTTCTTCCCTTTTTAAGTTGTTGCTGATTTATTAATAAAAAATTAAAAGAGTGTAAATGAAGTGGGCAGTGGTGTACATGAATGGCTTTAATGCTGAAACCGGAAATGAAAGATTATCGAGAAAATATTCAACTAAGTTCCTTAAACGCTGAAACAGAAATGGACACAATTTTCAAATGATCCTACTTTGTTCCCTGCCTGACGATGACAGTTGGGGGTCTGCAGGAAGGGACTTGAGATGTGAGGTGAGGCCTGCAGCCAGACTCTCTCAAGTGCAAGAGGACCACGAAACCGAGAGAAAGTAAAGGAAAAGCAGACTGAGTGTCCAGGCAGCTTTTTGCCACTAAGATTTTGTTGTTTTTGTGTCCCCACACTACTTCCTCTAGAATGTTGTTTTGATTTCTGTTTTTCGCTTGAACTTAAATTTCCAAGGAAAGTCAGACCTGAATGAGAAAACAAGGATTTTTTTCTGAAATAGAATTTCATCTATTTTTTTTGCAGTCAAATAACATGGTGGTTACCAATGTAGCGGTTATCTCGTTTGCCTGGTCCTTCCTTCCTCCAATACTTGTTTGCTTTCTTTCTTCCTTGTTCTGTTTTTTGCTCCTACCTCTTTCCCCATCATTTTTTCCTTGTCTTTCTTCCTCAATACATTCTTTGCTTCCTTCCTACCTTGTTCCCCTGTTTTTCTCTCCATCATTTCCTTTTCCCTTCCTTCCTCATTTTGTTGCGTGTTCAATCCTTTTTTTCTTCCTTCCTACAACAGCTCCCTTACAAGAAAGCAACGAAACTACACCTGTTTCCACCCGGTCTCGAACTTGGGACCTTTCGCGTGTTAGGCGAACGTGATAACACTACACTATGTCCACTTTCACACCGTTGGAAAAACATGTGACTTAAGACAGGTTAATCCTCAGAATTGTCAATCTTGATCATCACTTGACTAAACGAGAGAATTTAAGAATTTGCCTGTCACGACTCAGAGATGAACTTGGCCTGTGCCAGTGAAAGCATTGCATCCTCACATGTAGACGATCTGACTTGGCATTCCCTAGATTGGGACAGTCCTGGATCGTGAAGCATTCTCACTGCAGCCAACAGCTTTTTACAGCCTACTTTCGTGTCAGTTTCCACAAAGCTGTGATCTAGTGGTTAGTTCTCTGCTTTGTTGCCACGCAATCCTTGTTCAATTCCGGGTCACAGCAGGTATAAAGCCCCTCAGTCGCCTTTTTCGATGCTGTTATTTGGCGGGTGTGGGACAGTGAAAATTGTATACGTAGGTTTGCAGAAGGTGCAGTTTTCGGAAGGGCTAGTGGCGCAATGGATAACGTGTCTGACTACGGATCAGAAGATTCTAGGTTCAAATCCTGGCTAGCTCCCTTGTATTTTTTGCATGTGCAATCAAAGCTAGTTCAGAATGATGTTTTAGGGATGTTCACCTGAAATTTCTTCTTTGAAGGTTGGATCACAAATAT
>NC_084660.1:0-53744 GCF_019802595.1 Syngnathoides biaculeatus
GGTGCTCAATGGTTGGATGGTTCAGATTTTGGCCCTGTGTGTGACACTGACACAGTCATTTGAACCCTAAGCACACATGAAAAAGTGGGGTTTAATCAGAGAGTTAAGGTCTGCTAAGACTTTGAATAGCTTTGATCTCTGACAAACAAAGCTGATACGATCGAGTTGTTGGATTTTTGGAGTTCTGTGCTTAAAACACAAAGAAAATTCATATAAGAAAATGCCATAAAGTCCTACCCTACACACCCCCAATTTGAGGGTTTGGTCGTTCTTTTCAAACTAAACCTGCTTATTTTCACATCAAAAATAATTTGTCCCATAAGTATGCATTACTTTTTGAAAGTGTAATTCACAAAATCAGGTCATAGAGTCAACAATTCTTGCATTGCGCGTGCACCACTTATCCTCACATGGTTCAGAGGCATGCTGGAGAATCCATTGTACTGAAGTCCCTGATGGTCTAGTGGTTAGTATTCAGCACTCTCACTGCTGTGGCCTGTGTTCGATTCCCGTTCAGGGAAGCTTGTATGGTTCTCGCCAAGTGTGTTTACACAAACAAATGTTTAGAATGCTTGACTTTTGATCTTGTGTCTCCAGACCAATTCAGTGTAAACGGTTGATTGGTCACACAGCTGGATGAATGCAGAGCACAATGTCGGCAGAAGAAGAAGAGGAATGCACAGACCCTCAAACTGAGTGTAGGGATTTTGAATGTTGGGACTGGAAGAGGAAAAGCTGAGGAGTTGGTTGACATGATGATGAGGGGAAAGGTTGATATGTTGTGCATACAGGATATTAGTCCAGTATGAGAAAACCAACAAGAGGCAGCATGGTGGCGCAGTTGTAAAGCGTTGGCGTCTGTGGGTTTTCTCCAGGCACTCGGGATTCCTGCCACATTCCAAAAACATTCATTAAATTGCCCCAAGGTGTGATTGTGAGTGCGACTGTTGTCTGTCTCCATGTGCCCTGCGATTGGCTCGCAACCTGTTCAGGGTGGAGCATGCTCATCCTCAAGGACTGCGGGGATTGACTCCAGAACTTTCTCCACCCTCGTGAGGATATGTGCCTCAGAAAATGGATGGATGAATGGATTTTACCATCAATTTTTGAAAAAGTGTATTTGCCATGATGAAGAAACAATGTCATCTTAGGGTTGCATTGCCTCCCATTGCACAGCATCATAGCTTTGAGTTGTTGTTGTTGTTTCCATTCCATTCCATTCCATTCATAAGGCAAAAATATATCTGCCTATCTGCCACTGGGAAGTGGACGCTCGGATTTTGGAGGAGCATTGTGGTCAATGAATCCGCTATGTGTTTACATCCTAATAAATTGAAATTGAAAAAGAGACAACATGTGGCCTGAGTGGCTCAGTTGGTAGAGCATCAGACTTTTAATCTGAGGGTCCAGGGTTCAAGTCCCTGTTCAGGCAATCAAACTTACAAACAGTGAGAGTTTCTGATCTGTGCAATCTAGTTTTGAATCTGTCTCCTCACCAGACCCAACCACACAACCTCTCCCTGAAATGAAGTAATCAACCAACAGAGAGTTCAATAGAATATGTTAAGGGATCACATCGATATTGCATTTTGGTCCATTTCTCGAATGGTTTTACCTTCCCGAAAGTAACGTGAGTAAATTTTGTGGCTTCTCATCCATTTCAAGTGGACACATCTCCCTGACTTTCGATGATCATTCGATGATCATTTACCCCAGATTCTTGACTGGAACTTCACATTGCTTTTCTCGCAATGGCTCATTGCCAGTTTCAGACACATTACCTGGTTATGGGTCATGCTGAAATCATACATCGGAGTAACGCAGTCGAGAAAGCATCAGACTCTTGACGTGATTGTCTCGTGTCAAGTTCCTGTTCAGGTGTTCCAATTGTGTGTTTTTGGAAAACTTTGAGATTTTTGAAAATCCGCAAGTTTTTGTTGGCACACCTCTGCAACATTGAGATGATAATTGTCACAACGTAGACCCTGCATATCTCATTTGTTAGAGTGTCAGACTTTTAATTTGAGGGTGCAGTGTTCAAATTCTTGACTTTGGTTGATGATTTGGCTCAGATCCCTGTTCAGGCAATCCGAGGTAACAGCTGTTATTACCTTCCTTTTGTGCATTGTTGTCTTGAACCCTTCGAACTCAACAAGGCTCTGGATGTTGTTGGGCTGTCCTGGTTGAAACGCCTCTGCAACATTGTGTGGAAATCTCTGACAATCCCTCTGGATTATTTGACTGGGGTGGTGGTCCAGCTTTTAACTCCAGTCTTTCCCCAACTTCACTGGGAGTTCATTTTTTTAATTCCTCCACTTCCCAATGGGAGTCACTGAGGTTAAATTCCTTCGGAGCTTCTCTGTCCAACACCACAACTGATTTGAATTGCGCCTGGAACCATGTTTCTTAACTGATGGCATTTTCGAATGTCATCAATATTATTTTGCAGCATGCTGGAAGTGTACCTACCAAAGGTGCGGCAGAGGTAAGCGTTCGTGATGTACACGTTACGTAATGTTGTCTGATTGGTTTATTGGTGGCAGCATGCGTCGTGGACGTATTAAATCCCAGTGTCAGTGGAAAATGGTCCGATCATCACTCAAGCAAAGTGCTGAGACAGTTTTATCAATCAACAAAGCAACTGGTGTCATGCCACGTAACGATGAGTAGGGTTTAAAACTTTCATCAGCTATCACAGATTTATGGAAATGTTTTTCTGGAAATGTTTTTCATGACGATGTTGTCATTATATTGATTTCATTTTCATTTTCTGACCCACTTGTCCTGTGTGTACTTATGTGAATAACTGAGACATTGTGCCTTTCTGTGTTCTTTTTCCACAATTTTATAAAAACAACTTGAAATGTTTTATGATTAATGGTGATGTTGGGCTTGTACTATTTGGGACTGTATGAAAACAAAGAAAACAATCATGATTTGTTTTTAAGTTCTAAAGTACTGTGTATAACATGGTCTATATAGGAAATGTTTTACCAGTCCGGCCCTCTCGGTAATAGATTTTCCTTCATGTGGCCCCCGAGATAGAATGATACCCCTGATCTAGATAATTACAAAGATGGTCATCCACCCCTGAGTCCCCACAACAGATGTCACCCAAAATCTGCAAAAAATTAACAGATCTTTTCAGTGGAGCACGCCATTCCAGCAGCACAACTACAGGTGGACATGGTGGGAAAATGGAAAAATATGACACCAAACAGACCAGGCATTTGTTATCCAAATGATTTGGAACACAATATTGTGAAATACTTTCATCTGTATGTATTAGAAGGACTGCAATTGGATGGAGACCAGCTCATGGTGTACCCTGCCTCTGCCTGAAGATAGCCGGGATAGGCTCCAGCACTCATGTGACCCTTGTGGGGATAAGCGGCTCAAATAATGGATGAATGACTTAAAAACATATAATAGGCACGATAAGTTTACTATCATCATTTATAAGTTGATTTGCAAAAGAAAGCTCCGTGATTCCTTATTAAGTTCACCTTATTTATTGAATGACCCTTTGATGAGTGTCAATTTTAGTTTTCAACGGTGGCGCATTCTTCACAGAAATGTTTTTTTTGCGTCTCAGCAATCCAGCATATAAAAAAACACATTTTAATGAAAGAAAAGTATTGTCTTCTCTCTCTACCTTTTGAAAATTAAATTTAGAAGTGATGGGTGAAAGAACATGTTGAACGCAGGCGTGTTTTGCCACTGAGTGGCAACTCAGTGATGGGGAGACTTCGGCGGGGAATGTGACATCAGTGAATACCCTTGATGCTGACTCGGAGTTCCTTGTACCACATTTACCGAGTGACCTGAAAGAATTGGCAATGCAGGGGAGTGAGGTCATTCGCTGGTCCTGCTCACGAGCACCATGAGAGAAACAGTTTCAGTGTGGTTATGTTTGCCAACCACAGTCGGGTCCCCATTTGGTAAAGGGGCTGATGGGCTTTTTTGTTTTGCCATAAAGAGCCCCACGATGTCAACTCCCCGTCAGAGAATCAAACCCGGTCTTCTGCGTAAGAGGTAGCAATACTGTCCAGTGTACTCCTCCCACTTTCCAAAAATTACAACATTAATCGGACACTCTAAAATTGCCCCAAGGTCTGATTGTGAGTGCAACTGTTTGTCTTGACGTGGCCTGCAATTGGCTGGCAACCAGCTTAGGGTGTACCCTGCCTCCTGCCCCTTGACATATTGTAGATAACATTGGATCTGAAAGTCTATCTCCCCACACGGGGTTAAATTCCACGACCCTGAGATTAATAGTCTCATGCTTTATCGACTGAGCCAGAGAGACCTGTACGCAGTTTCACACATACACACTTGTGATCTTGTGGTACCTGCATGGTTCAAGCTTGCTCCTTTCATTTGACCGCATCCCAATTGCCATGTAGATGGAGTGTATAAATGTCAGGAGTCGCTGTGCCCCACAAGTAGGATGTGACGTAGAGGTGAAAGAGAAATCCTGGAAGGAACTAGATGAAGTTGTTGTGGGCATCTTAGACACAGAGAACGTTGTGATTGGTTGAGATTGTAATGGACATGTTGGTGAAAGAAGCAGGAGTGATGAAGAAATAAAGGGAAAGTCCAGCATTAGGTTAAGAAACATGATGGACAGATGGTTTTAGACTTGGTGAAAAAAGATGGAAATGGCTGTCATGAACCGTTTCTTCCAGAAGAGGCAATAACATAGGGTGCACGCAGGTGGATTACATATTGCGCAGAAGAAGTCATCTGAAGGAGGTGACCTGTAAGGTCGTGGCAGGGAACACTGTGGCCTGACAACATTGGATGGTGGTGTGAAAAATGACTTTGGTGGTGGGGAGGAAGAATAATAAGACAAAGGCAGAACAGAGAACCATGTGGTAGAAGCTGAGACAGGAAGAGTGTTGTGTGGCTTCTCAGAAAGAGGTGAGACAGGCTGTTGGTGGACAGGAGGAGCGTTCAGAAGACTGGACCACGACAGCCAAGGTGATCAGAGAGACAGGCAGGAGAGTACTTGGTCTATTTTCTAGCAGGCAAGAAGAGAAATAAAAGGAAGAGGAAATCATAAGTGAGAAATTTGGTTAAAGTGGTCCGTATACCAGTTTTGGTTAGGTGAGCATGCACCGATGTGCTTAAAAGAAAGTGAGGAAAATTTCTGAAATGAAATTGAGGTCACATCTAAATAAATGCCATCTGTTCAAGTTGTCATGATTCCCGCTGGGAATTTTACTTATTCTTAATACTAAATTCCGTCATTTAGACTTTGCCACTTGCAAAGCTTTCCTCAACTGAGTTCCAACATAATGGAAGAGATCTTCACCCAGCGAACGAGCTCCGACTTTGAACATGAGAGCAATCTCGCCCCCCTTGCAATCCACCGATTTGGCGTGAACATTCATGTGGAAAACTCCCAACTAAGCCTGGGAACGATATTTGTTGGGGAAAAAAAAAATCAGAGGCATTTCTCACATGATCAAGTGGCTCAGATTTCTGCTTTTCCCGCAGGAGTACTGTGTGAGAATAATTCCTGTATTCCACCATTTCGGCTTTCATCATGCAGAATGTTTCCAACATATTTGGCCTGGGAAAAAATAAATCTATTTCAGAAATAATAAGTGGCAGGGACCTTCAGAGATTTCCCATTTGGTTTGGAAGTTTGGATTGCAAGTTTTCATTGGGAGTCTTCTGGCCAGTCTTATGTAATGACTGAAAACTGTGAAGAATTTCAGTGCAGCAGCATGTGTCCCATATGGTCTAGTGGTCAGGATTCCTGGTTTTCACCGAGGTGGCCTGGGTTCAACTCCCGGTATGGGAATGTTGACTGGACTTTGTATTTTAGTCTTTGATTTAAATGCTGAAAGTTCCCAACACGGTTAAAAATAACAGAGTAATCGGTGTTTTATTTACAGCAAAAGTGCCCCATCTAATATCCCTTTCAGGATTACTGTTTTTTATTCGTCTCCTGTTTACCCCGATGGGACTGAAACCTCAATACTGTTGATATGATTGGCTGACGCTTGAAAGAAAATACAGAATTTGAAAAAAATGAGTTTAAGCAACATCGTGTCTCATATGGTCTTGCGATTCTTGTTTCACCCTGGACGGCCAGGTTCAATTTCCAGTATGTGAATCTTCTGAATGCAGAACTTTACCGCAACTGTACATCTCCCACAGTGTGGAAAATAAAAATCACATGGCCAACAAGTCGGAACTTGTGTTTTTCAACCAAAAGGCCTGGATTCAACTCTTTGGCTGAAATGTGTGCATCGATGCACCAGTCTTGCCGGACGACATGGAAGTCTGCAGGCACACATGCAAGTCATTGGATTTTTTCCCTGAATAAGCACACGTCCAACATTTACCGTGAAGAAAAGAAGCATTTGTACACCCTGCCATTTTGCAAGTTATCCGACTTAGAAATCATGGAGGGGTCTGAAATTTTCATTGTCGGTGCATGTCAACTGTGAGAGAGATAATCTCAAAAGAAAAATCCAGAAATAACAATGTATGTTTTTTTAACTATTTATTTGTGTGACAGCTACAAATAAGTATTTGAACAGCTGTCTAGCAGTGAGAATTCTGACCCTCAAAGACCTGTTAGTCCGCCTTTAAAAGTCCACCTCGACTCCATGTATTATCCTGAATCAGATGTACCTGTGTGAGGTCATTAGCTGCATCAAGACACCTGTCCACCCCACAAAATTGTACAACTCCACACGGCTGGAAAGGGCGAGGGGGAAATTGCCAACCAGCTTGGTGAAAAAAGGTCCAACTGCTGGAGCAATCATGAGAAAATGGAAGAAGCTAAACATGACGGGCAGGGTACACCCTGAACTGGTTGCCAGCCAATCAGGGCAGGGCACATGGAGACAGACAACAGTCGCACTCACAATCACACCTCAGAGGAATTTTGAGTCTTCAATGAATGCTTGAATGTTTTTGGAATTTCCATACAGGCAGGGGCCGGGTTTTGAATCCCGCTCCTCAGAACTGTTAGGCCAATGCTCGACAGCTACACCACCGTTGTTTGAACAGTCGCAATAAAAAATAAACTGAAAATGTGCATTAATATGGTTAGTGACATTGGTTTGCTATTATTTTGAACACTACTGTATATTATTTGCATCCAATGGTTCAAAATCGGATTGTGAGGAGATCGACATTTGGAAAGTGAGAGTGATCATGTTTCATGATGACTATCAACAATAAGCGACTTTCTTCACTTTGGGAGGACTTTTGTTGCTTACAACCAAATATTTCATGCAGTGTTTGGCAGATGTATAATGTGTTCAGTATGTAATTGTATTTTTAATCTTTAAATGGGTCGAACATGAACAATTACTTGTCGGCATGGTGTTTGCTCTGCACACAAAGATGACCTTGGTGGAACATGCTGAGAGATTTGCATGCTCGACATGATGACATGCAGACCAAGAAAACTAGTGACTTTGTGCAGACTGAAAAGACTGCCAGTAAGATACAGTACATGTGTCTATCTTTCGCCGAATGTGATTTTAGGAAGTGGCCCTCAGCCAATGAGGAGACAAGACAAAAAATCATAACTTAGACTCTGATAGCAGAGGATGGTTTTGATCCATCGACCTCTGGGTTATGGGCCCAGCACGCTTCCGCTGCGCCACTCTGCTGTACCTTCAACTGCTTTGTATGTACTTTTGTACCCGTCTGAAAGGAATTCGGCTCCGCTGTTGCATGCCTGGATCAGACTCCAAGACACATTTGGTATTTGGTCAACTTTTATGATCATTGGTGTTTATCAAAGTGCTGATCTGTACTGGCACCTTTCTGGGTACTTACAGTGATTTTAAATGGACAGATCATTGAAGAGAGGATTTTTTTCCCAGTTGGAAGTGAACTGATGGAATGAAAACACAAGTCTTTATTGCACAATATTTCACACGATGAGAAAGACTTTAAAAAGTGGCATTCAGAGAATAAGTTTGAAAGCCTAATGCCACCACGATGATGGAACATTTTGGATTGAAGCCTGATGAACGCAGCCATCCTGCTCGCACCAATGAGCCGATCAATCAAACGGAACAATGTAGATACAAAAGTGACAGCGTCCAGGATCGAACTCGTGCACGTGACGTCATCATTTTCACAGCGCCATGTTGCCGGTCAAAAAGAGCAGCTCGACAGTGTGGGGCACATTGAACCGGAGCAGAACATACACAATGCACGAGACTTGTTATGCTGTTGGTTTTTACAACAGATGAGACAGAAATTCAAAGAGATCATTCTATGGAATACCAGCTGAAATGATGAGAAAAGATTGATGGATTTTGGCAATTAAACATGATGGATGCTGCCCAACCAAATACACACGACTGTGTAGCGATCACTTCATTTCAGGTAGGAATTATTCTTCTCAATCTCAAATTCCCAAGAAGTACTCATCATGCCAAGTTGGATCATTATAAATAAATAATAAATAAATATATAAACAGGGAGTCGTCTCCAACATACACGGAAGTGTGTTGCGGCCACACGTTAAACTTCGGTGAACCTCTCCCCAACAGATGTTTTTTTTTTTTTTTTTTAATATGAATTGTTCTCAAATGAGTCCAATGCGTATTTAAAAAAAAGAAAATAAACCGTAGGTCACAGTGATGTTTACGTAAGTTAACATATGGCTGTAACACACTTCTGTTATCGGGGCTAAAGGGTATCTTCTTTTCCTTTCGGCTTGTCCCGTTAGGAGTCGCCACAGCGTGTCATCTTTTGCCATCTTAGCCTATCTCCTGCATCTTCCTCTCTAACCCCAACTGCCCTCATGTCTTCCCTCACCACATCCATAAACCTTCTCTTTGGTCTTCCTCTCGCTCTTTTGCCTGGGAGCGCCATCCTCAGCACCCTTCTACCAATATACTCACTCTCTCGCCTCTGAACATGTCCAAACCATCGAAGTCTGCTCTCTCGAATCTTGTCTCCAAAAAATCCAACTTTGGCCGTCCCTCTAATGAGCTCATTTCTAATCCTATCCAAACCTGCTCACTCTGAGCGAGAACCTCAACATCTTCATTTCTGCTACCTCCAGTTCTGCTTCGTGTTGTTTCTTCAGTGCCACCGTCTCTAATCCGTACATCATGGCCGGCCTCACCACTGTTTTGTAAACTTTGCCCTTCATCCTAGCAGACACTCTTCTGTCACATAACACACCAGACACCTTTCGCCAGCTGTTCCAACCTGCTTGGACCCGTTTCTTCTTGCTCTGTATTGTTGACCCCAAGTATTTGAAGTCGTCAACCCTCGCTATCTCTTCTCCCTGTAGCCTCACTCTTCCCCCTCCACTTTTCTCATTCACGCACATATATTTTGTTTTACTTCGGCTAATCTTCATTCCTCTCCTTTACAGTGCATGTCTCCATCTTTCTAATCGTTTCTCTGCATGCTCCCTGCTTTCACTGCATATGACAATATCATCTGCGAACATCATGGTCCAAGGGGATTCCAGTCTAACCTCATCTGTCAGCCTATCCATTACCACTGCAAACAGGAAGGGGCTCAGAGCTGATCCCTGATGCAGTCCCACCTCCACCTTAAATTCCTCTGTCACACCTAACGCACACCTCACCATTGTTCTGCTGCCATCATACATGTCCTGTACTATTTTAACATACTTCTCTGCCACACCAGACTTACGCTTGCAGTACCACAGTTCCTCTCTTGGTACTCTGTCGTCGGCTTTCTCTAGATCCACAAAGACACAATGTAGCTCCTTCTGACCTTCTCTGTACTTTTCCACTAGCATCCTCAAGGCAAACAATGCATCTGTGGTACTCTTTTTAGGCATGAAACCATACTGTTGCTCGCAGATACTTACTTCTGTCTTGAGTCTAGCCTCCACTACTCTTTCCCATAACTTCATTGTGTGGCTCATCAACTTTATTCCTCTATAGTTCCCACAGCTCTGAACATCCCCTTTGTTCTTAAAAATGGGAACTAGAACACTTTTCCTCCATTCTTCAGGCATCTTTTCGCCCGCTAGTATTCTGTTGAATAAGTTGGTCAAAAACTCCACAGCCGTCTCTCCAAATTGCTTCCATACCTCTACCGGTATGTCATCAGGACCAACTGCCTTTCCATTTTTCATCCTTTGCAGTGCCTTTCTGACTTCCCCCTGAGTAATCATTGCCACTTCCTGGTCCTTCACACTTGCCTCTTCAACTCTTCCTTCTCTCTCATTTCCTTCATTCACCAACTTCTCAAAGTATTCTTTCCATCTATTTAGCACACTACTGGCACCAGTCAACGCATTTCCATCTCTATCCTTAATCACCCTAACCTTCTGCACATCCTTCCCATCTCTATCCCTCTGTGTGGCCAACCTGTAGAGATCCTTTTCTCCTTCTTTCGTGTCCAACCTGGTGGACATGTCTTCATATGCCTCTTGTTTAGCCTTTGCCACCTCTACCTTTGCCCTACGTCGCATCTCGATGTACTCCTTTCGCCTCTCCTCAGTCCTCTCAGTATCCCACTTCTTCTTCGCTAATCTCTTTCCTTGTATGACTCCCTGTATTTTGGGGTTCCACCTCCAAGTCTCCTTCTCCCCTTTTCTACCAGAAGACACACCAAGTACTCTCCTGCCTGTCTCTCTGATTACCTTGGCTGTCGTTGTCCAGTCCATCGAGAGCCTGTTTTACCTCTTTCCGAAAGGCCGCACAACATTCTTCCTTTCTCAGCTTCCACCACATGGTTCTCTGCTCTACCTTTGTCTTCTTAATCTTCCTACCCACCACCAGAGTCATCCTACCCACCACCAACCTATGGTGTCAAGCTACACTCTCCCCTACCACTACTTTACAGTCAGTAATCTCCTTCAGATTACATCGTCTGCACAAAATATAATCCCACCTGCGTGCTTCTACCTCCGCTCTTGTAGGTCACTATATGTTCCTCCCTCTTCTGGAAATAAGTATTCACTACAGCCATCTCCATCCTTTTTGCAAAATCCACCACCATCTGTCCCTCAAAGTTCCTTTCCTGGATGCCGTACTTACCCATCACCTCTTCATCGCCCGTTTCCTTTACCAATATGTCCATTACAATCTGGACCAATCACAACTCTCTCTCTGTCTGGGATGCTCAGAACTACTTCATCTAGTTCCTTCCAGAATTTCTCTTTCAACTCTAGGTCACATCCTACCTGTGGGGCATAGCCGCTAACCACATAATACTTACCCTCAATTTCAAATTTCAACCTCATCACTCAACCTGATACTCTTTTCACCTCCAAGACATTCTTAGCCAGCTCTTCTTTTAAAATAACCCCTACTCCATTTCTCTTCCCATCTTCTCCGTGGTAGAATAATTTAAACCCTGCTCCTAAACTTCTAGCCTTTCTACCTTTCCACCTGCTCTCTTGTAGGATGTTAGTAGATCAATTGGTTAGTGTGTTTGGCTGTTAACTGAGAGGTTTGTAGTTTCAGCTTCAGGATTCAGAGGTTTCACCGTTACACTATGGACATGTTGTTTACAGTGAGACAAGCCCAAACAGGTTCCACCGAGACTTGAAGTCTGATTAGTGGATTCAGAGTACAGAGTGCTCACCATTACACTATGGAACCCTTTTGACATGTGTGAGAGGGGCATTTGACTTATGCATGAAGAAATACCATCTTCATCATGGTATCCCCCCTGCCAGTTAAGTTTGTGCTAAACTGGCGCGAGCATGCAAATCACACCCGGTCACGCTAAATCAAGCGACGGTGTCATCACGATCACGAGAACAACCACACACACACACACCGGGCAAACCTGAACGTAATACATAAAAAATTATGCTTTCTATTTTAATTTTGCGGTAGTAAATTGAAACCCAGAAAGGAGTGTAACATCGGGAGACGCGAATTAAGTGGAAAAATCTTAACCTTAAACCTCTAATCCAGATGTTTGACTGGAACTGACAAGACTTCCTTTTCAAACAGTTGGATGTTCAGCTCAATACATTACTGCCAACTCGTGAGGCCTACTCCGCATGACACCTGCTTCGGCCATTCTTCGATATACAGCTTTGGGATACATGCAAGAGTTTGGCAATGCATGGGACAGGGAGAATGAGTTTGAGCATACTGCAAAGGTAGTCTGAGGATATGACCAGCCGTTGTTGTCCAGCTGGTCCCTACTCAAAATGCACAACAGCAGTTTGTTGTTCTTCCCTATGTTTTTCTCAATTTATTAGTCTGTGCAAATTAGCCAGTTCATCCAAAATATATGAAGGAACAGCTACATGACAAGACAAGGCATTTAAAAAAAAAAAAAAAAGTTCTTGAGTGCACACAATGTCGAGGAAATCCTGATCAAGTGTCACATGCTGAAGCACGTGCACCAATCGATCACGGAGTCTATCAAAAAACTATGAACAAGCAAAAGTTCCTTGAAGAGAGAGGGAGAAAAAAAAACATTATATGCCCATAAATTGTCAGTTAAAAATAAAAAACTTTCAAATTTCAGTAATCTTAATTAAAATATATTTTATCTGAAATACACTACAGGATGTGCTTACAAGCACACATTTTCTAATAATCTTCAAAATAAGTAAGCTTTTAAATCAACTTACATACCATAGAGCAGGGGTCAGGAACCTATGGCTCGCGAGCCATACCTGGCTCTTTTGGTGGTTGCATATGGCTCGCCGAGCCCTCATAATGACACGCCGTCCATGTGATTTTTGTCGTGCAGAGAAGGTTTGTCCTAGTGGCGTTGCCGTAGTTAGGGGTGGAAGACAACACAAATGACGTAGAGACAGTTTGCCATAGTGGGTATCTGTAGTTTTTGCGCAGTAGTTGAAGTCCAGTGCTGCAGAAGGGTCTAATGCTGATCTTATCAGAACAACTATTTATGGAAACGCTTTTGACAAAGGTCGCTCAAAGAAAAGAATACGAGTACCACCGAAGTTTTCAACAAGAATGGACAGCCATGGTGGAGATGGAGGGTTCTGCTGTGTGTTTAAATCCACAGATGCGGAGTATGCCAAAGCGTTCGTCTTCGATGTTGCCAATCAACATTTTGCCAAGTTCGCATCAAGACAAGATAATCAAACGAATAAAAGACACGCCTTTGTTGGCAAGAACTGTTCACCATCCCACCAGCATGATAGAAAATCAAATTGAATTACGTTCACAATTAACAGATGGAAATCTCAACGCCTGCGTGAAGATGAATCTGACAGTGTATGAAACAGACTGTCAAGCCATTAGCAAAACCAGGAAGCACCTGAAGTCGCATTAGTGGTAAGAAGTGCTTTTGTCATCATTGGTTAGCGACATCATAATGTTATTTAAAAGAATTCAGAGACTGTATTGTCCTGTAAAAGTGTTGGTTTGACATAAATGCTCAAATACACCTGTATTTAGTTTTTTAAATATTGAATGGCTCTTTTGAAACATGCATTTTAAAATATTTGGCATTTATGGCTCTCTCAGTCAAAAAGGTTCCCGACCCCTGCCATAGAGGGTTGTTTATTATGCCACAAATAACAGAACAAAGTGTTGTACCCAAAAGTAATAAAAATGCAACCCGACATGATGAAAAATGTGCACGTACACAACAGCTCTTTTGCCATTTATAGACATCGCATCTTTTGCATTTCACGTAACCGACCGCATCATTATTTATGTTGTGCAGTTGATCAAACGTGAAGCTGAGAAGCAGCATTGCTGTCAAATATGTCCGTGGGGAAAATAACTACGCTCCGTTGCCAAATTTTCGGCTGTAATGTGTTACACTCCTTTTTAACAACATACCACAGGAAAATACAAGCATTGAACTCACGGCTGTGTTGGCGTGAGCGTCCATGACCTCCACAGAGATGTTTTTTTTTTTTTTTTTTTTAATTAACACTGCTGCACTTTGAGTTGTGTTTGCTGTCATGCAAGGTGCTATACTACCACTGCTGTTACTACTATTATGACGACTAATACTAATAATAAAATTCGCCAGAAAATATATATATTTTGGGCTTATCTTATAGTAATAGTAGACTTCCTCCATGTCAGCAGGGAGGATGATTGGAAATCTTCCAGCCATTTGTGTACCTCGTATTCGCTAGTAATTCTTAATTTAAGTTGGGCCCTAAATTGTCCTTCAGCAATGTTTTGATATGTGCAGACTAAATGTTCATAGCCCTCGGGTAGAAGTTTCTGGAAGAAAAAAAAAAAAGAATAGCTAAAGTTACCTCAATAGTTTAAGTATCCATCTTTACGACCATCCGTAGCCCATCAAACACAATTAAATCATAGTTTCTATTTAACACACTTCAATCATGGCACAATAATCCCTGACTCCTGCAAGGAAACCATATTTGGTTTCTGAAGAAAACATGCATTTTCGCAAACGGCCATATGCATAGCAAAGTGCATGCAGTAAATTAGCTATCACAATGTAAACGTATCCATATGAACGTTAATATTATTAGAGCATTAAGTGTAGTCCTTGCCTCGAAAAGGTTGACAATTGATGTCGCTTGCAGTGTAAACACCGCGGCATGATGTTGCTGTGAATAATGACTGTGTGTCCTTCTGGCGCGAAATACTACCTACAACTTGTACCTCTTCCCCTTGTTTCACAGTGTCAGCAGGTGTTCAGCATCCGTCGGGGATGCATTTCCCTCGGTGACCGATGGTGTCGCGTGTCGTGTACTCGGCTCCAAATAGGCAGAAGCAGCCAAGAGAAGAAGAAGGCGTTGCCGGGACCAATCAAATGGTTTGGGGGCGCGGTTTTCCCCTCATCATCTTTGGAAAAGAAAACTCGCATCAGGCGAACGTCACAACTCCAGTTCGACACAACTGAAATCGTTGCTCGTGCGCTGTCAAGAGGACCAGCAAACTGCTTCACTCGCCGGAATTGCGTTCGGAACTACAGTGCCCTGAAGGTGACGAACAAAACAAATCGTGGAACCTTCCAGAAAACACAAAACAAACGAGAATGTCCGTAAAATTACAAAAACAATTTTACAAAACACGAATATGGAAGAAATTCATTGCCATCTGTAGCTGCCATAAGTGTCAGTTATAATACTTAATGTTTAATTTAAGTGTTTATTTATTTGTATGAATTAAAGTGCGGATTAAAGTAGAGAAGAATTTATGTTCTTTAAAGAAAACATTTACTTTTTGTTAGTTCACGTTTCTGTAGCGGAACCTTTTGTTCACCAATGTTGTTGGTGTGAGGACGCTTATTTTGTGGCACTTCCTGTACAAACAGTATTTCAGCGGCAAAGATTCAACGGGAGAGAGAGAAGCAAGAAAAATAACTTCGTTTCGTCAGAAGGTCAACGAGGTGTGTTTATTGCTTGTGTTTTGTCATTTATTTGTGTCGTATGAATTTTAATGTGTATGTATTTAGTTTTGTATCCAGTTCATACGGCATCGAAGCATCTTGAAATGAAAGCTTGTTGACATGCGAATAAAGGCCTGTGAAAAAGAGCAAAGTGTCCGGAGTGACTGAACTGGAGTTACACCATCAGAGTATGAATTCAAATTTCGAACATTATTTTTCAGCGTTGAAATCCAACACACAAATATCTGTCTGAAAAATACAGCGTAACACAAGGAGCTCTTATTTCTGTAACAATGTGAAGATAAATTCAATGCAAGTTCACCTTTTCACAACTTAAATGATTTAAACATTTTACCAGAATAAGAGCTCCTTGAGGAACCCATTCAAGATATATCCAGCCATCCATTTTCTGAGCCGCTTATCCTCACCAGGGTTGCAGGAGTATTTGCTTGAGCCAATCCGAGGAATCTTCAAGGAGGCCTCAGGGTAGACCATCAATTGGTTGCTAGCCAATCTCAGGGCACATGGAAACAGACAACAGTCGAGCAATTTAGAGTGTCCAATTCGTGCATGTTGTTGGGATGTGGGAGGAAACCGGAGTACCCGGAGAAAACCCACGCAGTCACTGAGAGAACATGCAAGCTTGACACAGTCGGGTCCAGGATTTGAGCCTCGGTCCTCAGAACTGTGAGGCCAACGCTCTACAGGTACTCCACAGTGCTTCCCTTATTTGATCCATATAAAATATTGGGCCAATTGCAGTAATGTTTCTGAGGTTGAAATTGCCAAGAGTAGAGATGTAGTCATAAATTTTGGTGAAGATTGTTGACAGATTTTGGCTTCAAGCAAGAGGCCTGCCGTGTTTTTATGATTTTAATGATGACACCCAAATAAATGGATTTTTCCACATATTAAATAAGTGGTTGACATAATTTTTGAGTATGAGCTGTTATTCATGTGGTGCGATGACGGATGACAGCAAGGTATGATATGTCATCTTGAACAATTTCAAATTTGCACCGTGGAGACTTATACTTTGAACGCTATGTATTTTGTTCAATGTTTTAATGATGTCAACATCAAATAAGCAAACTTTTGATTGAGTAGTTGTGTATTTGTGATCTTTAATAAATGACACTTGTTAAAACTGAGTTTGACTCAATTTGCTTGTACAGTACATCAAAGACATTTTCTCCATGAAAAAGGAATGAATGTCTTTCAACCATTTGGGGACCATCCATGACCAAAATGCTCTCAACTCAAAGCAAATGGCCAAAGTAAAAAAGAACAGCACAGCTGGGGCAATGTGGAGGATCACAAGGAAATTGCCTCTGAGCTCCTCTATCAGATCGTGTTGACAGGATGAAGAGATGATAAAAAGTCAGAACATGATATGACACTCCCACTGACAACAAATGAGGGAAATTATCTCTGTGGGAGAATTTTTACCCATAAAACCAAATGGCACAGAAGACACACTGGAGAGAAACCTTTTCCCTGTTCAGTTTGTGGTCAGATTCTCCTCCATATTGTCCTGATGAACGCCACAAGGGGTACGTGGCCCACACACAGACACAGATGCACACAAAGATTTCACCGTTTTCATATGAAAATAATTGCAGAGGTCTGTGCTAACTAGGATTTAAATATAGATGTTTCTACAATTGGTATCTGTTCCTATCTTAATAAAAGTGCAATGAATATTGCTACGATGTGGGAAACACCTGAACTGGGCTGCAGGTGTTTGATAATGACACATTCAATGCAGTCGGGTTTGCCTCTCAAATAAGCCCAAGCTAATAAGTGCAAATCAAAGCTTACACAGCCATAACCAACAATATTGACTGCATTTTGATTGTATTTTTCAAATGGTGTTGTACATAATTCTTTCAAATTCAATTCTTCCATTCATCCATTTTCTTAGCCCCTTATCCTCACAAGGGTCAGGGGAGTGCTGGATTGCACTGGAGTACTGGAGTGCAGCACTTCCTTTCTCAAGTCCAGTATTTATTTGGAGGAATACTTTTTAAAACGTGTCCTCCTCAAAAACCTAATTTCCATTTCAGCTCGACTCATATTTATGGAAAAGCTTTATACTGTACAGTACGTACTTATTTATAAAACTACGATAGCATCATTTTATGAAAACATGACTACGTAATGAAGGCAATACTTAATTGCAGACAGTTTCAACATGAAACAAGATCTTTTTTTTCAGTAATATGTTGAAATAAAAACATTGAACTCATCCTTACATCACAGTCACAAAACTGCAAAGAAAGTCCTTCATCATTTATTTTTTTACGGAATTTTGAAAATCCTTATTTATTTTTTCTGCGACAACTACTCTAGTAATATTCTGCTGATACTTTATTCTCAAAAAACGTTTCTTTGTGAAAAAAAAAAAAGTCCAACATGGAGTTCACGGAGAACCAGTCACTGTTTACGGCCCGTCTTTGCTGCCACCAAACGGCTGTAATTCAAACTGCACTTTTAAAATGGACAAGTTAATGCGCGACAAAATAAAGTTCCCAATTAATAGTTCGATAATAACGTTGTAGAATTTCAAATAAACATCTTAATAATTTTTATTTGCAAAATATAAAGTGCGATTTGTAATTTGTTGAATTGCTGTCTATTGTGTGTTTTACTGTAATTCAACTGCGGTGTACTGTTTTGTAGTTTGAACGCAGAATGATTTTGCTGGTGACAAGGCCACTTGGGAAACGTCAGTGGAAGGAGGCGCAGGCAACCTTGCTAGCGGACGTCTTGGCTCGTTCATCACCCACAAACTTGGTTCTTTTTGGGTAAGTAGGAGAATTAAAATGTATGTATGGTAAGATAACTTCGAGTATAAGCCTATAATATTTGTTATCCGCTGCTATAGTTCGAAATAGGGTGTCACCTTCCAAACATAATTGGACTCATTGTCAGTTAATGCAAATTGAGAGGAATGCGGCTGGTCTTGGAGATTCCGCCTCGCAACCTAGCATAGGGAACACGTGTCAAGTTTGAACGTAAAATGCGCAAGTGCTGCCCACTGCAAGAAAGATGTATTGAGCAATATCGCCATTATTGTAATTTTAATACACTCACTTCATTTGAGATTTGGGCTGGTGTGTGTTTATTTTGCATATTCATAAAGTGAAAAGAAAGAACATGAGGGGGAAATGGGCAGCCGAGCACTTGGCCAGGAGACAGCTGCACCTGGTAGGTATGTTACATGAAATGTGAAACTCATGGAATTGAAAAGTCTCTCCTATCATTGGAAGGAGCTTTGAAAACCCTTTAAAATATTACTCAAAGCATCTCAAGCGCTCGAATAACATGAGTTATAACTATTTAAAGATTGGGAATATGGGCGAATTATGGTATTGGTAAAATAAAAGAATAGAACAAAAAATTGTGACCTTCAAGTTTAATTGGGATCTTCAAAATGTCATAACTTTTTTTACTTTCTCAATGGATTTTCATGACATTTCAGTGATGACAGCTTGACGAAAGCTGTCATAATGCCATTTGCACTTATTTTCATTACAATTGCAATACAAAGCAAATCTGTCAATTTGACTGATTTTGCAATGCGACCAACATTTTTGCGAGTGTTAAAAAAAACAATACTAGCGGTCATATCACCTTCATATTTCACTTATGCATTGATAAGTACACATAAAGCATAAATGAAGTACTTTAAAAATATATATATACTAACTGGCAGGTTTTAAATGGAGAAAAAATGGTAATAAAAAGTACTACAACTTCTTCTCTAGCAATTTTGAAAAATCAAAATGGAGGTTGTAGATGGAAACGTAGACTACATCATCAGCTTCTGTGTGTTTTGGTCCAAGAATAAACAAGCCTTGTACAGACAAAATAGTGACGCACACCGCACTGCAGTTTGTATCTATAGCACACAGGCAGAACCGTACAATGAACGGCCGGGTTGTCGTGTACCTACTTGGTGAGTGACTGGTAGAACAATTTAATTGCATGGTCGAAGGTACAATAAACCTTTGTATCAGCCTGTTTCCATTTATACAAGAGAATACGTCATGGCTTGCTCCGAGAATATTAACTATGCGTCCAATCCAACTGGCCCGCCTTTCGCAGAAAGTGCATATGTGAATGAATTGAGATGACATTTCTTTCTTTTTTTTAAATATTTATTTTGTATTTATTACATGGGAATAACTGGTGTTATGTGACAGAAGAGTCTCTGCTAGGATGAAGGGCAAAGTTTATAAAACAGTGGTGAGGCCGGCCATGATGTACAGATTAGAGACGGTGGCACTGAAGAAATAACAGGAAGCAGAACTGGAGGTAGCAGAAATGAAGATGCTGAGGTTCTCACTCGGTGTGAGCAGGTTGGATATGATTAGAAATGATGCTCATTAGAGGGACAGCCAAAGCTGGATGTTTTGGAGACAAGGTTAGAGAGAGCAGACTTCGATGGTTTGGACATGTTCAGAGGCGAGAGAGTGAGTATATTGGTAGAAGGATGCTGAGGATGGAGCTCCCAGGCAAAAGAGCGAGAGGAAGACCAAAGAGAAGTTTATGGATGTGGTGAGGGAAGACATGAGGGCAGTTGGGGTTAGAGAGGAAGATGCAGGAGATAGGCTAAGATGGCAAAAGATGACACGCTGTGGCGACCCCTAACGGGACAAGCCGAAAGGAAAAGAAGAAGAAAGAAGAAGATAGATAGATAGAAGATAGATATAGATAGATAGATAGAGATAGATAGATAGATAGATAGATAGATAGATAGATAGATAGATAGATAGATAGATAGATAGATAGATGATAGATAGATAGATAGATAGATAGATAGATAGATAGATAGATAGATAGATAGATAGATAGATAGATAGATAGTAGATAGATAGATAGATAGATAGATAAGGTTGATGGATGTGATGGATGTTGGAGGGAGGGTCAGTGGGTGTGAGAGAAGAAGATGCACGAGATAGGCTTAGATGGAAAAAGATGACACGCTGTGGCGACCCCTAACGGGATAAGCTGAAAGGAAAAGAAGAGTTGATAAAGGCACAGGTTAGCCGCTGAAATGTCTGTTTAGTGTAAGTCCACAATTGCACGTCATGACAAAACATTTTGAAATGAAAGCTTTTCACATCTCTGCTAACACTTGTCTTGAGTTATCATATTACTTAGCATGATCGCCAGTAGCTGATTCATGCTGCATCACGGGTTTACAGCATTGCAGCACTTTTTTTTTTTTTGGGGGGGGGGGTATCACCAAATGTGAGATTTGTGAAGTTTTATTCAAGTTGTCTGGATAATTTTCAATTAAGAATTTGCATTTAAGACTAGTTATAACTTTTTATGTCATTTAAGCTTCATCAAACTAAGCTCCAGCACTCCCGCCACCCTTGTGAGGATAAGTGGCTAAGAAAATGGATGGATGGCATGGAACTGATGAATTAGTGAATCTTTATTTAAGAACTATTTGTTGTATTTGTTTGCTTTGCAAAATGGAATGCCAGCACAACGAAATGAGATGCTAATTTGTTAATTCATGATAATGATGATTGTGTGATGATTAATGATAATGATGATGAATAATTACCTGTTAATTGATGTCCACGCTCCTGAATGATTGCAGGCTACCACACTTATGTCAGTCTGATGCCTTTGACATGATTTGCTTTTGCTGGTGTCCATCTGTTTTGATTCCATTTGCAATACCTGTTTCCAATCATGGTGCCGAAAAGGATTAATGCCATCCCCGAACTTCAGACGTCCCATTTCTTGCTCAATTCTCAATTGGCCTTGTGTATTTCTCCAGTGCTGGACAACCTGAACAGTCCCTTTAGTGGAATCCTTGGAAAACCACCAGCCTACCTGCCCAGAGAGTCTATGAGTACGGCTGCTGACCTGCTGGAGGAGTGCCCTGGCATGGCTCGCACAGTGAATCCTTTGGACTCCAGCTCCCTTTTGGAGTCCCGTTCTCGCAGCCCTGAAGTCTCTGAGCTGAGTGGCTTCAGCTCTGGTTCTCACAATGTCTGTGATATGTTGGTACGTGGCGACACACTCTTCGGTTAACCTGTTCCGGCTGGCGCGTACGTGGACTTTTCAAATTGGATTTTTCTGTGAAGAACTCCACAAAAAGAAAAACTGGCATTCATTTGTTTTGTTTATCTTCTGTGTGGTGTTCTCCATCAATGCCACACACAGATTTTGTTCCGACAGTGATCTCACAAAACAAACATGTCTGCCTTTTGCGTCAATGTTTGCCAAAGATTGCCGGAGACTTGTATTAAGCCTTTGTCCTTGCTGTCTTGAATATACAGTTTTATATAAATATAAATATATATATTTTTAAAAAAACATTGATTAATAATCTGTACATTTTTATTCAATAATTTCCTGTTGACTCGGGGTGCTTCTTTATTTGCTATAATCATTTCCGAGTGTTAATTCTCACTGGAATGAATGGGGGGAAGTTGGCTCTCCCACACACGACTTCTTTTGGTTGTAAGTATTAAAATGTTGAGCTTGTTGGTTCCAACCTGTTTCAGACCTACAAATCTGGATGAATTCTCTCTTGACACACCTCAGATCAAATATCAAGGCATTGGATATGCTTGATCGGGAAGGAGCAAAATGGCCACAGAAAGTGGCTGATTGTCTTTCTGTGTACTGGGCCTTAGGTGCACATTTCACAATGAAGCAGTGCTTCCAATAACTTTTTTTTTTTTTTTATTGTTGCACATCCAAAGTGATCCAATAGCTTTACAGAGATTGAAATAAAATGCAGCAAGATGTATTTGGTGAGATACATTTGAAAGAATAGCTGAACTGATCCCTCTTTCTCTAGTTCTCTTTGCAGATTTCACCTCCCCTGCCTTATCTTGCATCAAACATGCAGAAGGACTTGGTGCAACTGGGCTCTACTCTGGACCCCCAGGACACAAGCTCCCCTCTCACCCCACCATCAGGCGCCACTCCGGGCTCCTCTGCGCTTTCTCGCCGCTGGCGCACTGGCTCCCTGTGGCCTGCTACGGACACACTGGACCAGGCTGAGGAAGCGTTTAGCATTGAGAGGGAGGCCCGTCTGCATAGACACGCTGCAGGTAAGTGCACTCGAAACAGATGGTGGAAACTATAAACTGCAACAAGCCGTGGGTGTCTTTACTCCTAAGATGAAAATGAACCAACCTGCATTTGGAGTGGTCATCTGCCCCCCAGTAACAACAAGTATCGGCTTTACTCCTGCAAGGTCTTTGTTGGTGGTCTACCCTGGGATATTACTGAAGGTAGGCTCTTGATAGCATGCACGGATTGTCGTTAAATTCTGTTAAAGATGGTGGATAGATAATAAGGTTTACCAAGACTGTTGCAGAGTTTCACTCTACATATAGGGACAAATCTCCATACCCTCAATTTATAGGATTTCTCAGTGAAAGTTAATGGGTCATCGTTTTGTTAAATGTAATGAATTTCAACATCTTCAAATGGATCAATGGATTATGGATGTTAGAATCCATCCTGGTGTACAATAGGAGCATTTTTTTTATCCTTCAGGGCCGGTTCTTGTCACGTCCCATCGGAACGAGAGGTAGGACCCAAATGCAGGAACTCGGAAGACGCAAGGTAGTTCAAGAAGAGACACGTTTATTGTATGCAGAGGTCGGGGATCGAGCAGGCAGTCCGGTGCAGCAGCAGTAGTTGTGACGTCGGCCGACGAGAACAGATGAGCGGACAGGCAGGAGTCGGTACACGGGGAAACAACGCAGGCAGAAGTGTCAAGGAGTCAGGCTTACAAGGTTGGTCAGAAAACGGACAGAGGTCGGTACACACAGGTTCAGTCAGGAATACGAGAGTGCTGGAACGGGACATAAAGCTCAAAGAACTGGCCGCGGACCAGTCGTCACCGGGTCCTATATATATACACAGGGGATGATCCGCCCGCATGAGTCGCAGGTGTGCGCCTCCCAATTAGCGCAGCCGCGCGGGCACCCGCACAGCTCGTGCTGAAGCGGCTGGATCATGACAGTTCTCGGAATATGTACAGGGGGTAGGGAGAAACATTTAAGGCAGTCGTTCCCAACCAGTGTGCCGTGAGTGCTCTTCTGGTGTGTCATAGGAAATTATGAAATTACACTTAATTGGTGAAAATATTGATAACAAATGAGTGGCATGGTGGGTCAGATGGAAAGCGTTGGCCTCACAGTTCTGAGTTTCCAAATTCAATCCCAGACCCGCCTGTGTGGAGTTTTTACGTTCTCCCGTACCTGTGTGGGTTTTCTCCGGGCACTCCCTTTTCCTCCCAAATTCCCAAAGCATGCAACATTAATTGGACACTCGAAATTGCCCTTAGGTGTGATTGTGTTTGTCTCTATGCGCCCTGCGATTGGCTGGCAACCAGTTCAGGGTGTACCCCGCCTCCTGCCCGTTGACAGCTGGGATAGGCTCCAGCACTCCCGTGACCCTCGAGAGGATAAGTGGCTAAAAAATGGATGGAGTTTTACTCAGACTCCAGCACGTTGCCGCCATTTCCTTATAAGTTCTCATCAATTCATGCTCTCTTGTGCATAAGGATATTAAATTTACAATGGCGTCTCGCATTGCGAAACACCAGAATATTAGCAGAGATGATTAAATACACTTGATTTTGTCACAAACGAGGTGGAGGGGAGGACCCAAATCCAGGAAGCAGAGACAAAAGCGTGGATTTTAGGAAGGTTTATTTCCAGGCAGAGGTCATACACGGGAAGGCAGTCCAATAGGGCGATGGTATAACAAGGTCCAAAAAACATGACACAATATCAAAAATAGACATGGCAAAACATGAAAACGTAACTTTAGTTGATATGGCTCAGTAACGCAATGACATGGGACAAGGCAGATATGCTAGCTGATGCTCGTGAACACACATACATATACACACAATGATCTGGTAACAAGTGCCATGAAAAACAAGGCTTGAATGACACAACGTAATCGGGGGCAACGGCGTTCCGCAAGCGCACACGAGGAAGTGGCACACGGCCTATGTGAATATGGCTCGGAACAATAGGGTAATATTCCCCCGGTAACTTCACTCGGTTGTGTGATGTTCTCTTCTTTGAAAAGAGCTTCCGTGTCAGAAGGGGCGTGTTCGTCTCCCATAGTAGGGTCCACCGTGTGTTTTCAATGGCAAATGTCCGGGGTGACATCACGGACAGTGGATGCAGCCAATATGGCAACCACTTGGATGTCGTCGGATGACACTTCTGCAACTTTGTGCATGGATGAGGCGCTCTACGCTCACATTTATTTTTTCCCTATACACATTGAAGTGAATAATGTTATCTGTATTTTTCTTTCATTACAATATCTATTTTAGAATGTTTATAGGGATGACACTTGACTTTTAAGATAGTGATATATTAAAAAAAATACAGTTGTGTTAAAATGTGCATCCATCCATCCATTTTCTTCACCGTTTATCCTCACGTGGGTCACGGGGAGTGCTGGAGCCTATCCCAGCTGTCAACAAGCAGGGGCGGGGTACACCCTGAACTGGTTGCCAGCCAATCGTAGGGCACATCGAGACAAACAACTGCACTCACAATCGAACCTGGGGGCAATTTAGAGTGTCCAATTAATGTTGCATGTTTTTGGAATGTGGGAGGAAACCAGAGTGCCCGGAGGGAACACATGGAGGCACGGGGAGAACATCCAAATTCCACACAGGCGGGTCCAGGATTGAACCCGGGACCTTAGAACTGTGAAGCCAACGCTCTACCAGCTGATCCACCGTTCCGTCTAAAGTATGCATATTTTTTGTAATTTTAGTCAACTTCAGCAAGAGTGTCAAGCAGTTTGAGTGGGCAAAGGTTGACTCTCACTCTCCTGCAACCATCAAACTTATTTTTCAGTTTGAGTAGGATTGTATGATTGCATCAACGGGTTTAGGATAAATTAGATATTTCTGCATATTTTTTCTGATCTAGTGAATTCTTCCATTTGGTTCAACATGTGGCTTTCCCTGCAACTGAACATGGTTTGAATTTGGGGGAAAAAAATATTTTCCCCATTTCATCGGGTTTTCCAGTTTTCAAATCCACATCTTGCAGAGTTCACTACCGCAAACAGGTTAAGAACCCTGATCTGAAACTTGTAGTGCTGAATTTTTACTGTCCTTCCTCACGGTCATCCTCTCTTTAGCTGGACTCATCAACACTTTCAGTGGCTACGGCCCTCTGACTGTGGAGTGGCCTTGTAAGGATGGCAACCACCCTTCTCACCCTCCTTCAGGTAATGTGGCCAAAGGTAATGACAAGCGGGTAGGCTTTCTTTTTTCCTCCTCCATCAATTGTTTTGGGATGGTACTATGGTGGACACTGGGATGCTGCTTATGGGTTACTGAGTAAGTGGAGTCGTCAATGCCAAGAGGTCGACTCAAGACGTGCAATCGACAGACGAATTTAAGGTTTGTCATATATTCTACTCCCCAAGAGGGGTTGCGTCAGGAAGGGCATCCGGCGTAAAAACTGTGCCAAACAAATACGAGCGTTCATCTGAGATGTTACGCTGTGGCACCCCAAAACGGGACAAGCTGAAAGAAACTTACATATATTCCACTGGTGGTGTAGCGAAGCAGTTTGTTGAACACCGCATGTCAATCATTCTGCACATATTTTGATGTAAATATTTAACGATCAACAGTGGCTTGGCCTCGTTCAGTTGAAAAAGAGGCTTGGATGAGAAATGGTTATCCTAATAAAAATATGGATTTGTTCCACATAGGGCTGGGGCATCATGGGAAAAACTTTTTGTTTTGGTCAATTAGCTTCTTTGAATAATGCCATTCCAAAAATTAGATTGACGTGCTTATTTCGGGAAATTTCCCGCAGTACCACATTTTACACCCCAAAATTTCCTACTCGTCCTCAATTACACATTCAACAAAATGGTTCCACGTAATTCCCATTTCACATTCAGAACTTAAACATTGCCCGCAATGCATTTTTTTTTTAACCTAGAATCAGATTTCAGATTAAAATACCTCGGCGTTGCATTAAGGCAACGTCAATTTGCTTAAAGCGTGCTCAAGGAGGGCAAACTAGCATGCTACTGTGCAACATTGGTGCGTTCGAGGTGGTTTTACAACACGAACTTACATACGCACACTTCACCGTTTGGCAAAATCAATTTACACTTTTGAACGTGTGAAGCCAAAATAACTTCCATTTTGATAAATCCCCCAGCCCTAGTACCAAATAGAGATTGTGCACCTACGTCATAAAATCACGTGACACGCCATGTTGCCGGTCAAACAAAGCATTGTTGCAAGTCAATTCCATTGAGATGAAATGAAAATATGTCTGATAGCACAACACCCAGAGTTTTGTCCGATACTGTTCAACATTTAGAAGGTTATAATAAACAAGGGTATGTAGAAAAATTAGTGACACTTAGCATAGAGGACACACATTTAATGCCGGAGTTAATGTTTTTGCCGATAAGAAATTCAACTGTTAATTCGCTTCCGTTTGTCTCGGACAATTGGATATACACATGTATCTGGTGAAAAAGTTGTTGAGATTTACATGGAAGAGTTTGAAAGCATAGAAAAGTCTGGACCCATACAAATACTTTGTTGCTGGGTCTGTTCTCAATCAAGAAGAAATCCCACATAGTGATGGAGCCACTCAGATTTTTTTCAATACAAATACCAATATTTAAATAAATGACCCCTGGTTTGACATAAACTCACATTCATTGATGCGATTGGGATGATTGATGATTGGGAAAAAAAATTCAGGACAGTGAGTCATCTCCTCTGTACACGGCAGTGTATTGCGGTCACACTTAACCTCTGTAAACCTCTTCAACAGACACTTTTTTTTAATACACATTGTTCTCAAATGAGCCAACTTGGCATTACAAATACTTGTTGGTTACTTGAGATTGAGAAGAATATTGGACCTGTCTGACTGGCAATCTTCAGCTCTGACCCCCTTAGCTACAGTTGCCATGTCCCACAATCTTCCAAAATAGCGACTGAACAGAACAGGTTTGAATTGGATTCTCTTAACAAGTATTCCTGGCAACATTGCAGTATGTTTTTTGCCAAATTCGCCAGACCCGTCCAAGAGGGTTCTACAGAGAGGTCTCAACTATTTCACGCAAGGATATGTACACGGAATTAAGATTTTGGACGGAGCAGGATGCAATGTCAGAGTTACAGCGAAACGTTGCCGATCGATGCAAAAAGGTTTGACGCCTCACAAACTTCATATTGAAATCCAACAGGATAAAATAGTGGAATCTTACTGCACATGTGAAGCAGGATGAGTACGTTTTACTTGGAAAGATCACGAGTAATGTCATTGTAGTCTTTATAAGTGACTGGGTGTATTCATTTGACTTGGCTCGTAATGGAACCCAGTACTCTATCTTAAAAATCCGATGCGATACAAATAGGCAACGAGGCATTTCTCTTGCATGACATCCCGCATTTAGTATCACTAACCCGACTCTTTGGCATGAAACATTACACATTTCATTCAGCAGGTCAGTGATACACTAACAAAGTGAAAGTTGCTCTCCTGCAATGGATAAAGCACTGACAATCATGAAATCAAACTTGGAGAAGATACTTCTCCCTTACCTTCGAACATACAGCCTTGTGTTGAGTTGTACGTGTGCTCTTCCGCGAGCCTTAAGGCATTGTAGACACTTGGTCAACTGTTTTTTAGGCTTTGGGAAATGAATCAACTCGACCCATTGTAACCTAGCAGGATATCTTTCATCAGAATCCCACGTTCCCCAAGCGCATCTGAGGACCATTTTGTTCGGAACGTCAACTATTCCAAGCGCTCGCGGCCGATAACCAGCATAGCTTGTGGAACATGATTGACAAGAGAGGCAGGTCAAGCCAGGGGTTAAGACAATGCAGCTATCTGATTGGCTATTATTGTACGTGTGATTGACAGGTCTGAAAGGTCCATTCCTACCTGAAATGAAACGATCGCGACACAGGTGTGTGTATTTCATTGGGCACCATCCATCACGTTTAATTGCGGAAATCCATCGGCATTTTCTGGTCTTTTCAGCTGGTATTTCATAGAATGATCTATTTGAAGAACTGTCTCCTCTATTGTGACGACCAACAGCACAACAGGTCTCGGGCATTGTGAAAAATCTGCTCCGGTTCAGTGACACCCGCAGTGCCAAGCAGCTTTGTTTGACCCGCAATATGGTGTCATAAACAGTGACGTCACGCACACGATCTCTATCGCATGAAAGATGCAGAACTTTTTATTTTTAATTTGTTTACCAGCAAAGTCCAAATTTCAATGTAGAAGTTTTCTTGAATGTGTTTCCCTTGTGATGTTCACCGTATAAGTTCCACATGGTCTTTTTGCATTGACTCATAGTAAAGGTTTACTGTCTGTGTAGGCAAAGTCTACCTGGTTTTTGAGTACGAACAATCTGTGCGGGCCTTGCTCCATACCTGCTATCAGGACCCGTTTCACCCAGACTTTAGTCGGGAGTACTACTTCAAATTGTGCAGTGGCCGAATGCATGGCAAAGATGTGAGTACAAACTTTATTTATCTATTTATTTTAAAAAAAATTGGGGATCAGGGAAATGAATTGGGTGGGCTAAAAATCAAATTTGATGCAGTACGACAGACATTGAAAAGTGAATATTATGTGACTCCGACTTTGTCATGTAAACTGTTCCCATGGTTTGTTGCGGGTTGACTTGATACTGTACTTTTGCCAATTGACAATAATTGCACTCATTTTCTATGGAGCAAGGCTGTTGTGAATGTGGTTTGGCCTTGTCTTGCTGAAATAAGCACATGAGTCCATGAAAAAGGCGTTGCTTGAATGGCAGCATGTTTCCCCAAAACATGTAGTGAGCTCTTACACCCACGTCATCAAATCACGTCACTGGCCGGAAGTGTTGGTCAAACAAACCATTCTTCAATGCTAAGTCGGTTGGAGACGATGCGAAAATACGTCTTATATCACGACGCCCAGAGTTTTGTCCGATACTGTGAAACATTTAAAAAGTGATAAAAAACAAAGGTACATGGAAAAATGAGAGACACTTGACATAGAGGACCCATATTTAATGCTGAAGTCGATGTTTTCGCCAATAAGAAATTGGACTATTAATTCACTTCCGCTTGTCTTGGACAACTGGAGCTACACATGTATCCGGTGAATAACTTGTTGAGATTTACATGGAAGAGTTTGAAAGCATAGAAAAGTCTCGGCGCATACAAATACTTCGTTGGCGGATCTCTTCTCAATCAAGAATAAATCCCACATAGTGATGTACCCACTCAGATTTTTTTCAATACAAATACCAATATTTCAATAAATGACCCCTGGTTTTACACAAACTTGCATTCATTGACAATGATGGGAAAAAAAAAATGACAGCAAGTCGGCTCCTCTGTACACTAAGCGTGTTGCGGCCACACGTTAAACTTCGGTAAACTTATCCATGACAGAATTTTTTTTTTAAAATATGCATTGTTCTCTAATGAGTCCAATGCATATTTAAAAAAAGAAAATAAACCGCTGGGATAGGCTTCAGCCCCATACACGGAAGCGGGTTCCGGCCACATTTTGAACTTCGGTAAACCTCTGTGTGACCGACGGTTTATTTTCTTTTTTTAAATACGCATCGGACTCATTTGAGAACAATGCATATTAAAAAAAAAAAAAGTCTGTCAGGGAGAGGTTTACTGAAGTTTAACGTGTGGCCGCAACACGCTTTGTATACGTTGGAGACGACTCCCTGTTGTTGTTGTTTTTTTTTTTTTTTAAATGCATTGTTCTCAAATGAGCCAATTTGGGATTATAAATACTTGTTGGGAATTTGAGATTGAGAAGAATAATTCCTACCTGAAGGGAAGTGATCGCTACCTATTTGGTTGGGCACCATCCATCATGTTTAATTGCAGAAATCCATCGATCTTTTCTTGTGTTTTCAGCTGGTTTTCCATAGAATGACCTCGTTGAATGTCTGTCTCGTCTGTTTCAACAACCAACAGCACAACAAGTCTCAGGCATTGTGAATATTCTGGTTCAATGTCCCCCACACTGTCGAGTGCTTGACAGCTCTTTTTGACCAGCAATATGGCGCCGTGAAAATGGTGACGTCACGTGCATGAGCTCTATTTACGTTTCAGCATGAAGGGGGCCTTCACATGCCATTGGCACTAACACAGCCCCATCATCATCATCATCAGATGCTGACTTTTGAACTTTGCGTCCGTAACGGTCCGGATAATTCTTTTCCTCTTTGGCCCAGAGGACATGACATCCAAATTTTCCAAAAACAGTTTCACATCTAGACTCGTTTGACCACAACACACTTTTCCACTGAGAATCATTCGATCTCAGATGAGCCCAGAGGGCCCAGAGAAGCTGGGTGGCATTTCTGGGTGTTTTTGATGAATGGCTTTTTCTTTTCTTTGTCAAAGTTGCACTTACGAATTGTATTTACTGACATTGGTTTTCTAAAGTGTTCCTGACGCCATCTGGTGATGTCCTTTTACACGTTGAAGTCTCTTTTTGATGCAGTGCTTCTTGAGGGATCAAAGGTCACGGCCAACCAGCGTTGATGTTTGGCCTTGCTTATACTGTATGCTGTGATTTCTCCAGAGTCTGTGAACCTTTTGATGATGATGTGGACTGTGGATGATGAAATTGCTAAATTCCTTGCAATTTTATGTTGAGTAACATTTGTCCTTAAACTGTTTTGAACGGGCAGTCCGTGCCCTGATTTCCAATGTTGCCATTTGGGCGCTTTTTTGAAAACTTAGAAATTGTGGTCTCCTGTAAAAAGGTTTGTAGCCTTCAAAAAATCCAAATGACTGCCAAGTGTTCTTGTGTGGCTCCAGGTACAGGTTATTCCCTGGGTCATTTCGGACAACAGCTATGTGTGCTGCTCTGCTCATCATTTGGAGGCCAGCAAGACTGTTTTTGTGGGCGCACTGCACAGGATGCTCAACGCCAAAGCGCTGGCCAGGATTATGAATGACCTGTTTGGAGGAGTCGTACATGTGGCCATTTACACAGACAAACACAAATATCCCATCGGTAAGACTGCACAAACCAGATTTTCTTCCTTCCTTTTACTTCCTGTCAGCCATACGTTGCTTAGTATGGATTCTCTATCCCACAACCCTCAAGCGTGTCTGTGGTTCCCTCATGCAGCTGAATGTAAGATTCTGAGCCCATTTACTGGGTCTCAGAATATGCATGTCTGTGGAGGTCAATGTACCGTCGAATCTGATAAACCGTACCCAATAGAGTAAGTTTGGACTTGATTCACACAAGTTGCACTGACCCTTATCAAGCTAACTTGTGAAAAAATACATGAGTGAAAAAGTCCTGAAAGTGTCATGACAAAGTTGTTGATGATGCTTCCCCTATCAATTTATTCTGTTTGTGTGTTTGGGCTTAGTTGCCTTTGAGGGCCTAGTTGATCAAAGAAGATGAAAGAAGTTAATCATCTGACTTTTTTTTTCATTGTCAGTTATTGTAAACAAATGTTCATCCTGATCTCAAAACTTTGAGCAAAAAAGGATCCGGTGCTTGACTCATGACAGCTCAAATTACGCATCTGTTGATGGGCGTTTACAGTAACAGGAATTGGAATTGGCAAAAGTCTTTTGTCGGTTTGGTGCAAAATAAAATGGTGGCGTTGTGTGCTGTGTAGGCTCTGGACGCGTGACTTTTAGCAATCAGCAAAGTTACCTGAAAGCGGTGTGCGCAGCCTTTGTGGAGATCAAAAGCCCCACGTTTACAAAGAAGGTACCCCAAAACGGTCTGCACTTGTCTGAATGGACCAGAAGTCAAATCAAAACTGTGTCTGCCTCGTTCTCGTCAGGTCCAGATTGACCCTTACCTCGAAGACTCCATGTGTCAAGTTTGCCTTTGCCAAGATGGTCCTTTCTTCTGCAGAGACCAGGTCAGCATTCAGGCAAAATAACAGTATATTGTTTTTGTGCCACTATGAAGCTTTTAGTGGTCATTTTTTTAAAAAAAAGCGTCTTCTATTTAAACCCAGGCGTGCTTAAAATACTACTGTCGCTCGTGCTGGCACGGGGACCATTCCATGGATGTCCTGGGCAACCACCAGCCCCTCATGCGCAAGAAATAGAACAGGGACTCCGGCTCGGAGGCCTCCAGCAAACGTCCTCTCGGGGATCAGCTGCAGAGCAGAGGAGAGCACGTCTCAGACGGCCGTCGGCGTGAGGGGCAGGGTACTCCACCGGGCACTGGGGTTAGATCACTAGGAAATGTTCGCTTTTTGCACTTGCTCTGTTTTTGCTGTTCACAGTTGGCACGTTTACATGTTGCATGGTGACGAGCAGTCATGCAAGTGTCATTGCCATTCATTGGCAAATGCCATACAGTGCCTTTAAATTTGTAGTTTTTCCCTCCCTGCCCTTCCCCCAGTTGATGTTTTTCCAGTGCAAGCTAACTGGTGTTTCTTACTTCGGGAGTTGAATGTTGGGCTTCATTTAACCAATTGCATTTTAGACTTTTACAGTTTTTTTTAACTAATTTGTACACACAGCGGTTTCAAGTCATGACATGAAAAATTTGAACAGAATTCTACCTGGAGGCAGTTTTGGAGAAAACCTTTTTATTTCCTGATCTCTTTTCCTGATCCTTGTCCCCTTTTTTTCTGACCACTTTTAATTTGTCCTGCCAGATTTCACACTTTGTAAACCTTGTTTGCCCCCCTGTTGCGATTGGACATAGTTGCATAATTTCTGTGCCGAGGACTGTTGTTCCTTGTTCTCCAGTTCTTTTGCCCAGCTGCTTTTTACAGTTTGCAAAGTCTACCTCATTGTGATCTACAAAGTTTGCTCCCTACGGTTGTGGAGTTCTTTCAGAATGGGCACAATAAAGTTGTTTAAGCATTAAACTGCAGTCTGTATTATTAAATTCTGCAAATGGCTACTCACAGCACCTTAGTTGACTCCGAATCTGCCGCTTGTTTTAAATTAGAGGTTGTGATAAAAAAAATTATTCAGCAGTTGGCGGTAAAATTATACTGTTCTTAGGAGGAACAATAATAATAAAAAGAATTCTTTATTTTGAAAAATTTGAGTGTAAATGGCAAAAAGCTGGGCTGATTAGGAGAAATATTAATATTAATCCTTTTTAAAATAGCTCTTACTGGTGTTGTGGAAAATCCAGTTCCTGCTGATACTGTTGCCTGAATTAGAGATGGGCAACCTCAATTACCCATGGGTTCAGACAGCTGGCAATAAATCCCGGGTGCTCAGTCATGCACTGCAGCAGATGGTCTGGATAATATGCCATTTTCTGGTGAATATGTTGACTCTTATGGAAACAAAAACTTTCTTCTGTTGTTTCCATGGGTATGCATCACTTCGACAGCTCAAAGAACCATATTAGTCCTGTACACAGAATCATCCACCCCATTTACATTTCAATTTTAACCATTTAGTGCCTAAACAAAATCACAAGATACCAGTTTACGGCTTTCAGTCTAAAGTTTAGTGGTTTTGCTCATGACATCTTGGGAAAAATGTGACTAAAATAGGGATGGACAGCTCTGTGTACTGTCTGGTTATGGCATCAGTTTACCACGTCAAATTATATGTAGGGTGAAGTAAGTGAAGCAAGACCAGCTATTGCGCTCAAATTAACGTGACAACTTCTTAAACGGATTTCGTTAATTAAAATCCTTGTTTGTGAAAATATACATACTTAGACTAAAACACGGCATTTGCATTATTTTAAAACAAGACTGAAAACTTCATATATTCATTCAGGATAGCGAAGCCATTTCTATTTATCAGTTTATGGTTGAGTAAAAAAAAAAAAAATAAAAACTTCACAAATGCTTACCAGTGTGTCCAACACAAAGCATGGCCTCCTCCCTGGGTCTGACTGCAGGCTCGGCACCTTCATCACCAGCTATTTCGTCTGCATTTGAACATGTGTTCTGTCCAACTGGCTCAAATTGATTTAACGCCTTTATAAATCTCGTATTCTTCGCCTTCTTCATGGGATCCTTCAGAATAATGTTCATTGCTCAAATTATCTGAGAATTCCTTGTCGTTCTCACGTTGGAGTCGAACTCCAGCCATGTTTATGTCTCATTCTTATCTCGCGTCCCTTCTCGGGATTTCACTCTGTGTCCTCGGGTATTTCCGGCGAATTCGGGAAAATGTGATCAATTTTTGCCAATAACCAAAAGCTACAAACTCACCTCCCACTTGCTCGCAGACTCTGCAAAGCCAGCCGGCCGGAGGCGAGGTGATTGTAAGATCACCTCAGGGAACAGATATAGTGGATTGTTCCTTTACTCATCAGAAGCGACCACCTCGAGCCACTCTGGATGTGACCTCACCACAGTTGATGACTGGAGTGGTTTTATCCCTTAATCTGCACAGCAGTATGACGATCAGCGGGTTGGTTCAGACCGTCTCACCTCAGTTGATGCGTCAGGTAAGTTTCTCGCCTACGTTGAGCCGTCTGGAGAAGAAACTGCGACTGTTAGTTCACCTCAGGCGATGAGTCTAGTGGATATATCCTCGACTCCACGGAAACATCCAAATAGAGGCACGCTCTACCCAAAGCAATGACTGGTTTGCCTTTGTCCTAGACTCCTAAGAAAAGTTTGGTGAGAACCGCGATGATCCACACTTCAGCTCGGTCCATACGTCGAGTGCATGTAACCTGAAGTCAGAGGCTTCCGGCTGAACACACAGTGAGTGTCAACACATCCGGTCACATTAATCACCTCAGTGGCTAATGCCAGTGCCTTTCTCCTTGACTCCTGACCTAAGGGTTCGCCTTGAGCACTGGTGTCAAACTTGAGGCCCGGGGGCCAGATCCGGCCCACCGCATCATTTTATGTGGCCCGCGAAGGCAAATCATCAGTGTCGAAATCTGTGATTCTTCTGAAAATTTGTCCCAATATTTCAAATCGTCATAAATGATAATGTTGAAATATTATCAGCATTTTTGTATTACCAAACATGAACAATGGTTGAAAAACCCATTACGCTTAATTTCTGATTCCAGAACTAGTTCATAAATTTCATGTGTAAATATGATGAAGCGATTCAGGATTTCTATGGTTTCACCATAACGAGCCTCTGAGGGAAATTGTAACTACAATGTGGCCTGCGACAAAAATTAGTTTGACACCCCTGACCTAGAGGAAGGATGACCGTGACGTCATCTCGGATGGGTCTCAACTCACCGGGTGTCGCCTTGCCTCGGATTTCTCTTACCACATCTCGCTCAATATGCGGGGCGCCTTCGAGCTTGAATGCACATCGACGTCCAGTCCGAGACACGGTGAGTGTCGCCTCACCTCAGTCGAGGAGTGTCTTGTGTTTCTCCTTAACTCCGCGTAACTGTACGACGAGAGGCATGATGACTCTCAACTCATCTAACTTAATGAGTGGAGTGACTTTCTCCTTGACTCCGCAGGACCGTCCCCCGATCGAGACAATGGATGTGAGCTCACCTCCGTTGAGTCCATTGGCTGTCACCGCAGCAAGGTCGGATGTGAGCTCACAAAAGTCGCCTAACGCCTCACATCCGTCGACTCCATCTGCTATTACTGTCATTTCATCTGAGTCGGATCCATTGGAACTATTCACCACTGAGTTCAATGGATCTCGACTCACGTCCGTCGACTCTGGCGGGTTTTGCCTCAATTCGCTCGAGTTTACTGACTCCCACCTCACCCCTGTAAAGTCCTGTGACTCTCACCTCATCTGAGTCAAGTCCAGTGGCTCTCCCCTCACCTATTTTGAGTCCAGCAGCTGTCACCTCACCTCAGGTGAGTCTAGTGGGTCTCACCTCACCTCATTTGAGTCCAGTGCCTTTCACCTCACCTGAGTCGAGTCCACCATCTGTCACCTCACCTGTCACCTTAGTCCACTAAACTATCACCTCACCTCAGGGGAGTCCAGTGACTCTCACCTCATCTTGTTCAAGTGCAGCAGCTGTCTCCTCACCTGAGTCAAGTCCACCATCTGTCACCTCACCTCAGGTAAGTCTAGTGGCTCTCACTTCACCTCATTCGAGTCCAGTGCCTCTCACCTCGCCTTAGTTGTGTCCACGAACCTGTTACCTCACCTCTGGTGAGTCCAGTGCCTTTAGCCGAGACGCTGCTCAACAGTCCGACTGGAAGCGACCGGTCAAGCCCTTGTAACCACCCAACAAAGTTAGTGTCCTCGGGATTAGCAACACACAATCCCTGCTGTCAAAATTCAAATCTTTTACTGAGACACTGGACTTCCTAAAGGCAGGCATGTGCTGGTCCATGCGATGCAGGTCTCCGACCTAGACCAGCATATGGATATCGGTTACGATGGTGACGGTGTTCTAATTCAAACGAAGAGGTTAGTGGGACTCTGTTACGGGATACACCGGCTGCATCTGATATACATCATGGAAGGCTGTTTAAAGAACCAGTACAACTTCCTGAAGAAGCACGTGCCACTCCACTGGTGCTCAAACGATGGACTTGTGGCACTGAAAAATTGCCCGGGACACATGCTGTCACACATGAACGACGGCTACGTCCTCACTGTGATGATCCTGCCGACGAACATCAAGTAGCCTGATGGCAATTTGTCGTTGGCGCACTTTTGCCGTACCGTTGCCTGGTGGGTGCTCAATGACGTGGTTGGGGAGTTCAAGGAGTTGGTGGGAAACCTGCCTAAGGAGGACTTAAGCCGGCCCGCCATCCAGAAGATGAAGACGTGCGACTGCAGGTCAAGGAACCTGGCCTTTGTCCTGACGCTCTTGGGCGAGGAAATGAAAAAGGCCAACACCAGGGCAGATGTCAAAGCCGTCACTTTTGTGTGTAAATTCGGCCAGCAGGACGTAGACCCTTTCGACCTGACTAAAATAGCCAACCAAGAGCTGGTGAGAAGCGCTTCGATCCACATGGCCAAGAAGAAGAATACACACCTCCTCTTCTGGCTTTGGTGCAGGCAGCGTGTGGTGGAGATAAGGGGAGCTTTCTTCACCTGCCTGGGAATGCACGAGGCGGTGAATTTCCAGCCTAATCTGGAAGTAAGGTAGATGGACGTGCACCGGGATCTGCGTCAGGTGTTCTCCAAAAGGGGGAAAGAGCTCTTCTTAGGCCACCCACTCTCACCTGATGACATTAATCTCAGCATCAGCCTCGGAACCAGCTCGATTGCCTTCTACAGCCTGACGCGTGAAAGGGGGTTTCTCAGACCGGGGCCGTACAATTCGGCCAGTGTGAAGGACCCCCCGCCGCCACTGGAGAATTGGAGGCGAGATCACCCCCAGAAGACCCACAACCTGTGGACCTGGCCGCTTTGCCAAGTGCTTGAGGCTTAGCCGGCGGTAATCGGGAACGTGCTCATAAAGGTCCTGGTGGGGGACATATATAAGCGCAACCATCAACTCCTGTGGGACCACATGAAAGACTCCACACCGCCTGGACGGCTGACTGGAGCCACCACTCTAGAAGCGCTTTGGTGTGGAAGAGTGCTTATAGCAGGGCTTCCCAGCAGAGAACAGCAAGTTTTTCTCCAGGATGACATTAGGCACACACTCGAATACCTACCGTTTCACACCAGGAAGTACTGGGATGCGGTGGAAGTATCCTTTGTTAACCTTGAGAAGACATGCAGCCTTCTTCTGTCTACTTGGATAAGTATAAGAGCATTACATCGCCTCCCAGAACATTAAAGGATTTAAATTAAAAAGCGTTAAAATGATGAAAAACCTATACATTGATTAAAAGAAATACTAACTGGACACAAAAGTGCACCCACCTGAAACCCCCATTCATCCATCCATTTTCTGAGCCGCTTATCCTCACAAGGGTCACCGGAGTGCTGGAGCCTATCCCAGCTGTCAATGGGCAGGAGACAGGATACACCCAAGCAGACACAGGGATAATATGCAAACTCCACACAGGGAGGTCGGGGATTGAACCCGGGTCCTCCTAACTGTGAGGCCAACGCTTTACAGCTGCGCCAGCGTGTATGTTGTTGCTTATATAGGCTAGGCGGCTAATAACTAGTACTGGTTCGATGCGTGCAAATTTTCCCAGCTAATCAACGAGCCTCAACTCTGACAGGCACAGGTTTATCCTGTCAGGTTGACCCCACGGGAGGTGAAAGGAGGACAAATTTGGGTGCGTTTTCTCAGTTTTGTCGCACAACACGTCAGCATCTTGGCTTAGCTAGAACGAATGGTCTGTAATGCTAAGCACCGGCGACATCAGGGGCGGGCTCAAGGATGTTTCTTCCGGGTTTGGTTGTGAAAGCTGGCACATACCCAGATTTTGCTTGGATTTCAAAAACTTTCTTTCTTTTCATTTTTTTTTCAATTAATATCCAAAATATATGCCATCATAACATTACTTCACATTGGAGTGTTTATTGTACATATGAATTTGAAACAAAGTCCTCCTTTAACTCTGTTGCAATGTTTCCTGTGTTGTTCTCGTTGTTTTGGACATATGACGATTATGTGTCAGCTTTTACAGATCTTTGACCAGCTGAGGATGCTGCGAAGCTGTTGACTCAAAGAGACAGTTGTAAGTTTAGACATCCACAGCCACATAAAACTTATCTTCTTTTCTTCACTCCGTGTCCATGTTAATTCCTGTCTTGTTGACACCCTTGCTATAGTAACTACCAAACTTCCCGTTTGATTCCTGGTTTATGATGTCACTCATTGTCCAACTGAGGTATTTTGCCTGGCCATCGCCAAAAACACTTAACTTCCTTGCTAAGAAGATGACATTTTCAAACACTGATGAATAAAACTACAAACTTGGCCAACAATGCACCAACCCTCTTCCGCTGCAAACAAGCTCTTCTGCTGCAATGAAGCTCTTGCACTGTAACCAAACTCTTCCGCAGATATGAAGCTCTTTGGCTGCAACCAAGCTCTTCCGCTGCAAACAAGCTGTTCCGGTCAAACTAACCTATTCGCTGCAATGTAGCTCTTCTGCTCTTGCGCTGTTTAATCTGACAAACTGGTTGAACTATTTTGTGATGTGCTTGCTTTTATTACACCTTGTTTTTCAAAAGAGGCATTTCATTGTCTTCTACGTTTGTACGTCTTTGGATGCTAGCACAAGTTGTCATTGAGCAATTGACTTGTTTGAACTTTTAGAAAGCCTGCATGTATTTCATTTAAAAATGCCTGAATATACTGAAAAAAAATGTCAGCAGATGTGGATGTGCGTTAGCTTTCCGATGTTGCTACTTTCATCTTCATAACATATTCTGATTTAAAGTTATTTTTAAAGTCTCTTATTGCAACTTTGGCCTAAAATCCCCAAATGCTACAATAACCCGCTAACTTGTATTTGGTCTGAGCTATATAGAGAACACAAAACTGAATAGTATATTTTTCAAAATATTATAAGAGTTATTAAATGTGTGTATAAATCATGAAAAGTTGGGAGGAAACTCATTAAAAAGTAGCAGTCGCTGATGGTGTACTGGTACACAGGCCTGAATTTGGTGCAGGCAGAGTGTGATGGATTGGATTTGATGTTTCAAAGTGTTTCAAAATCCATTCATCCATTATCCAAGCCGCTTATCCTCACAAGGGTCACGAGAGAGCCAGAGCCTATCCGAGCTAGCTTTGCGCGAAAGGTAAATTACACCCTGAACTGGTCACCAGTTAGTCACAGGGCACTGTGTTTAAATATGATTTATTTTTTCAATAGTTTTCATATATCAAGTAGTACAGTTAGAACACGTATAGAAGAGTAATTTTGAGTATTTCCAGTTTGTAATCACATTTTTTTGCACTGTATGGCCTTTTATTGCTGTTCATTGTTTGTTGTCAATAAAATTGTTTTTATCCCCTTTAAATATTTATCTCTTTTCAATTACTTTCTATCATGCAAACCACATTGTGTATTAAATGCGCAACAAAAATCAATACTTTGCTTTGCTTGGCTTTAATCAAGGATCAAATTTTTTCTAACTGATTAAAAAGTGTAGACATGAGATTCATGTGTTACATTAAATTCAATAACCGTCTAAATGACTCTTAGTTAAGAAACGTTTATTACTAACACTTACAAATGATAAAAATATATATATATATACATAAAATGGATTGCAAATGGGAACAGTGTGTTCATATGAAACACAGTGTACATGGAATTACAATGTAAAATGGCTCGGTAGATGGTTTGACACTAAAATGGAAGACTGGAATTGTAGGATTTGTTCTTTTTGAACTTGGATTGAAAATAAGCTCCCGTTGCTTTTGCGTGCAGGCGGGCAAGGTGGACAGTTAAGAGGAGCTGCTCAACAGTCACTTGGCAGTTTGCTTTGAAAGGGACGACATCTCCACGTGTGCTAAACAGCATCGCTGCAGGTTAGCAACCCTATTTTGATTTTTTAATCGAGCCATCCTGAACAAGGAAAGAGTAACCGTTGGAACAAGTGGTCTTGTGATGTTGAAGTGCATTCGTGAGCTCGTGAGCTAATTGGCCTAACCTGTGTGGATTTTTTAGCATATTAACACGCAGTTGGGGGACTTATTAGGCAACAAATATCGTCACGGCACCCTTGATACATATTATCTGTAGTCCTTTGCGGCCAGTTGAGTGTTTTTGTCAAACTTTTGTAACTACGTAATAGTGTTGATTCTTCCTGTGCACGTCCTAAGAAGGTCTTATGAGGCATAAAGCTTGTCAAGGCACACTTGTTCGATATTGGATGTCGTTCAAATGTGTTATTACCCTAACCCTGCCTATTTTTTTGTGTTGAGCACATCCTGAGAAGGACATATTAGGCCCTAAACCAGGGGTGCCCAGACTTTTTTTTTTTACTCCAAAATATACTTTTCAAGCAGCCAGCCACTCGCGGGCTACTGACTACGGGGGTGTGGGGGTGTGACATGATTCTCCCAATATTATGTTATTAATGTTATGTGATATCTTATACAAAATATATATTGATATATAGGGGGAGATGATGCTCCCAATATTATGTTATTAATGTTATGTGATATATTATACTATATATAATATAGATGTATATTTTAAAATGCAGAATTAGCTTTTTGTCCACTATATTGTCTGTGCTTTCATCCTGGATAAGGCTGTGCCAAGGTGGAATTTTAAAATTACACACCATCTCATGCTGCACTTTCTACTTTGGGTTCAGACCTGAACTTTCCCACTCGGAAAAGAGAAAATCTCATCCAGTTTAATCACTTTTTCTTCGATTATTCACATACTCCAACAGTCATTGCATCTTAAAACAACAGCATTTGAGCAGAATGTCTAGGTCATCTTTTCTCTACGTTGCCCAGACTGTTGCGAATAAAGCAGCGGTTATGGACATTGATGGGCTGCGTAAGTGCTGTAACATTTGGAATTATGAGTGTACGTCTTTAAGAGTGGGGGTGGGGGGCGGGCGTAAGGTAAACTAGGAAAAAGAAAGTGTGGCGGAGCAGCGTCGTTGTTAGACAAAGTTCCGCGTGCTGCCTAAAAGAAACCAGTGGCGTTTTCTTTTTATTTTTTACAGTACGTATCTGAATTGTGCCATTGGATGTAACAACCACTCATCCCTCACTCATTGAATCACATTGTAAAATGCCACAAACTGAATAGCTGTATGTTATACTTTTAATTTCATTGGATTATTTTTGCGCGCAACGTGGAATATCTGCAAAGAGACTGCAACAGCGGTGCACAATCGTGCACGCACGCAGTTTAGATTGAACATTGACTGACGTTTTTTTTTTTTTGGCACGCCGTCCCGCGATTGACCAAGACTGCCTCACGATCGACGCATTAAGCAGCCCTGACTAAAATGTTGTGAGAGCACACTTACTAAATAGATATCCATCTATCCATTTTCTTTGCCGCTTTTCTTCACGAGGGTCGCAGGAGTGCTGGAGCTAATCCCAGCTGTCAACGGGCAGGAAGCAGGGTACGCTCTAAAATGGTTGCCAGCCAATTGCAGGGCACATCGAAACAGCTGCACTCATAATCATACCGAAGGGCAATTTAGAATTTCCAATTAATGCATGTTTTTGGGATGTGGGAGGAAACCAGAGTGGCCAGCGAAAATTCACGCAGGCACAGGGAGAACGTGCAAACTCCACACAGGCGGGGCGTGATCGAGTGTACTACCTCCTAGTTTATCTTTATGTCTTTAACTTTTTTTTTTTCAAGAGTATGCTTGAGAAGATTTAATTTTCTTTTTAATTTCTAATTAAAATTGGCCGGGATGCGAATGTGCACAACCTTACCCCTCAGCCGGATGCTGCCTCCGGCGGTCCCGGTCCCGAAGTAAATTGAGATTGAGACCCCTGATGTGGACCATTTAAATCCTGTGTACTCTTGGCCATCCATCACAAATGTTAGACGCAATGAAGTGGCATGCGATTATTTCTGCCTCCGCTGTGGAATTTGACAGTCGCTATTTACTTTATCCCATTGTAGTGACAAGGGATACCTCCAACCAGTTGCCGATTGCAATGACTTCCCCAGAGACTCCACGGAACGGTCCACCGAGAGGCGTGGAGGGTGGCGCCTCTCCTCCGAGTTGTTCCGAGACTCTGCAGAGCCGTCCGGCTGAGGACAAGGTGAATGTCAGCACACCTGGCGTGACCAGTGTCGTGCCTGTCTACTTGAGTCCGCAGCAGACTCCGCCTAGAGCAGGGGTCGGGAACCTATGGCTGGCGAGCCATATCTTGCTCTTTTGATGGTTGCACATGACTCGCGGAGCCCTCATAACGACATACTGTACATGTCATTTCTGTCGGGCAGGCAACGCAAATGATGCAGTTTGTCTTCTCGGTGGGAAACTTGAATCGGGGCATCCCCGCCAGTCGTCACTCTAAGGTGGACACATGGGAGACGTGCTTTCAGGGTAAAAAGAGTAACTGTGGTGCGTTGTGTTTATACAGTGGACCCTTAATTATACTGAGTCATATGTGACGCCATGGGTCCTCTGCGGTTAAAAGATTTGGCATTTATGGTTGAAGGTTCTCGACCCCTGGCCTCGAGGCACGCTGGGTGTCATCGCAAAGGATGACTCGAATGTCTTTGTCATTTACTCCACAGAACCATCCACGGATAGGCGCGGAGGGTGGCACCTCTGGTGAGCCTTTTGCCTTGCCTCTACGGAAGCGTCCACGTACAGGCGCGGAGGGTGGTGACTCACCTCCATCTCGCTCCAACATTCGGCGGAGCGGTCCGGCCGAAGACAAGGTGAATGTCAGCTCACCTCGGGTGACGAGAGTGGTGCCTTTGTCCTTTACTCCGCAGAAGCCTCCACCTGGACTCGAGGTGGCTCTAGGTCCTCGAGGCACACTGGGTTTCACGTCACCTGAAAGGATGACTTAAGTGCCTTTGTAATTTACTCCACACAAGCGTACGCCGATAGGCGAAGAGGGTCGCAACCTGCTTAACCCTTTTGCCTGGAATACATCGCTGTCGATGCATCGTGTGTGTTTCGCCTTGACTGCGCTGAGCCAGCTGGTGAATGTAAGCTCACCTCAGGTCACAAGTGTCGTGCATTTGTCCTCTACCAGTCCAGTAACCAGAGCCACGCCTCCTCCACTGCTGATGATTCCGGCAGAACACACAGTGAGTGTCACCTCGCCTCGGTCGAATCGCTCACATCAGTCGATCACTTGAGTGCTTTATCGTTGACTCCACAGAACCCTTCACCTAGAGGCGCTATGACTCTCATGTCATCTGAGATGGGTGGCACCTCAGCTTGTATGGGTCTGACCTCACCTCAGATGGGTCTGACCTCATCTGGGTCGATACATGCAAGGCCTTTGACCTCGGCAGCAGAGAGACGTCCAGCCCGAGGCACGGTGAGTGTCGCCTCAACTCAGTTGTCGAGTGTAGTGTGTTTCTCATTGACTCCGCGGAGACACAATGGTTCTCAGGTCGCTCACCTCAGTCCGTGACTGCACTTCCTTTCTCCTTGACTCCACAGAAGAGTTCAGCTCAAGGCGGGCTGCCTGGCACATCATCACAGGGGCGTCGCAACTCACCTACGTCAATATTTGGTCAGCCTATCAAACTGATTCCACGGAAACGTACAGACGTAGACACAGTGAGTGTCACCCTGCCTCGGTTGACTAGTGTAGTGCGTTTCTCCCTGACTCCGCAGAAACACGGTGGGGCTCAGAACGCTCACCTCAGTCCGTGACCACAGTGCCTTTGTCCTTGACTCCACAGGACCGTTCACCTAGAGGCATGATGGCTGTCACCTCACGTCCGCAGAGTCCGGTGGAGGTCCGCTCACGTCCGTTGAGTCCGGTGGACGTTGCCGCAAATCCACCGAGTCCGGTGGATCTTCAGTCACCTCCATCGAGTCCAGTGGATGTCACGGTACCTCAGTCAAGTCCGGTGGATCTCACGGCACCGCAGTCAGTTCCGGTGGCTCTCTCCTCAACTTCGTCGAGTCCGGTAGATATCTACTTAATTCCATCGAGTTCAGAGGATGGCAACTTTCCTCGCTTGAGTCTGGTGGAAGTCTCCTCGCCTCTGTCAAGTCCTTTGGATGTTGCCGCACATCTGCCTAGTCTGGTGGATCTCCAGTTGCCTCCATTGAGTCCAGTAAATGTCACGGCACCTCCGTCGAGTCCAGTGGATCTTCGGTCACCTCCATTGAGTCCAGTGGATGTCACAGCACCTCAGTCAAGTCCGGTCGATGTCACGGCACCTCAGTCAAGTCCGGCGGCTTTCTCCTCAACTTCGTCGAGTCCGGTAGATATCTACTTATTTCTGTCGAGTTCAGAGGATGGCAACTGTCCTCGCCTGAGTCCGGTAGAAGTCTCCTCACCTCCGTCGAGTCCGGTGGATGACACCTTACCTTGCTCAAGTACAACAAGTCCCTCCTCCATTTACTCGGGCTGGTCGAGTCTCTCCTCAAGTCCGCAAAGTCTCGCCTTGACTCGCTCGAGTCCAGTGACTGTCAGCTCATCCGGGTCCAGTCCAGCAACTGTCACTTCACTTTAGGTGAGTCCAGTGCCTCTCACCTCACCTCGGTTGAGTGTGGTGCCTTTATCCGAGGGCTAGGCTCACCAGTCCGACTGTAAGCGATGTCCGTAACCCTCCCGGAAGGCGGGTCGTGACTCCAACCGACCAAATTTGCAACACGCGATCCGTGCTGTCCGAGTTCCATTCGTGAAGTCTGAAAAAGACTGTGTCTATCCACGTGGCTGTGTCCATCAGAGCGAGAAGAAGAAGAGAAACACGCACCTCCTCTTCTGCAGAAACACATTCTGAAGGACCTTTATCTTAACCCTAACATTATTGGGTGGGTGGGATAGGACTAACCTACCTAACACTCAAGCAATGTTTCCTGTTGTTCCCGTTGTTTTTGACAAACTGAGGCTCATGTTTGATCATCATTTGATTGTCAGTGGTTATGACATTACTTGAAGTGAGCACAACGATGCCTAAGCTATGGAAATGTGTGTCCGCTTTTACAGATCTTTGACGACCACGGGGTGGCTGCTGACTGAACAAGACACAGTTCTAAGTGTACACATTCACCTACCAGCCAAGATGAGTAAACCCTTGAGATCTGGCATAATAACGTTAAGTTTACCGCACTCCCTCTTCACTTCCTGGATTGTTTAGCTCACTAAGGTTGAGGGTCACTTTCTGTTAAATGACATCACTTGGTGTCTAATCATGTCGGTAAACACTTAATTTTGGAATCTTTATGATGTCACTGTTAATTTGGCACACTTAGTGGATTTTTGACTGACTTTCTGTTTTGTTCCTCACATCACGATTAAAAGTCATTGCCTGTTTATGGACCACATTTGTTGTCGTTTTTCCCACACTTCTCATTTAGTTCCTGGTTTGTCACGTCACTTCCTGTCATACCTGTTTTTTTTGCCTCAAAATCAAACATTGATGAAAAATTATTCAAACACTGATGAAACAACTACTAATTGGACTAAAAATGCACTCACTCGTGGAGGCAAAGGAAACTACGTAAAGGAGGACTTTGTCGAAAAAAATAGGAATGGGAGCACGCATTAAAAAGTTAGTAGATGCCAGTGTTTCTTTTAATGCCAAAATTATTCGCAGATTTCACCTAGAAACATCTCTAAATTGGAAACTATTATCGAAATTCCCCAGCTGGAAAAGTGACAACCAGTCAGCGTTTGCCACGTCTGCAGTGCTTCCGGTTCTGACCCCATTGGTTGTAGATACGTTTCACCGAAAACATCCACTATCTGGCATTTTGTAGCCGATTTTTGTGAAGAATAACTACAAACAAAGAAAACAAAAATAACAATGTACACAATTCAAGCCTATGCGTTTGAGCCTCAATCGAGCTAGTGCACATGACGTCACCATTTTCACTGCGCCATATTGCCGGTCAAACGGAGCTGCTCGACATTGTGGGAGACATTTAACCGGAGGAGAATATTCACAATGCCCGAGACCTGTTGTGCTGTTGGTTGTCGTAACAGACGAGACAGATCTTCAAAGAGATCATTCTATCGAATACCAGCTGAAAAGACCAGAAAAGATCGGTGATTTCGGCAATTAAACGTGATGGATGGTGCCCAACCAAATACACACACCTGTGTAGCAATCACTTCATTTCAGGTAGGAATTATTCTTCTCATTCTCAAATTCCCAAGAAGTATTTATCATGCCAAGTTGAGCCATCATTTGAGTCACTGGAGGTGGCAGAAATGAAGATGTTGAGGTTCTCGCGATGAGTGAGAGGTTTGGATAGGATGAGAAATGAGCACATTAGAGGGACAGCCAAAGTTGGATGTTTTGGAGACAAGGTTCGAGAGAGCAGACTTCGATGGTTTGGACATGTCCAGAGGCGACAGAGTGAGTATATTGGTAGAAGGGTCCTGAGGATGGAGCTGCCGGGCAAAAGAGCGAGAGGAAGACCAAAGAGAAGGTTTATGGATGTGGTGAGGGAAGACATGAGGGCAGTTGTGGTTAGAGAGGAAGATGCAGGAGATAGGCTTGGATGGAAAAAGATGACACGCTGTGGCGACCTCTAATGGGACAAGCTGAAAGGGAAAAAAAGACAAATCCATTGCATACTTTGTTTTTAGGGTATGTGCTGATCAAGGAGTGGAAAACGAGGTTTTGTTTATGGTTCGTGGGACAGGAAGCAGCAGCTTGATATCTGGAAAGAGAGTTCACAATCAAAGGTTTGTTGCTATTAAAAGTTTAGAATGTCTGATATTTTTTAAAGTCAAAAGTAACACAAGCTTTTTGTGATCTTTAACATAATGAGATTCAAAGGGCATTTTAACTATTGCTTATTACTCTGTAATTCAAGGATTGAGCAACTGTGGAGAGACCTGTGGGCAGCTGTGACATGCATTTATTACGATGTGCTTCACTACCTTGAAGGGGGTACCTCAACATTTCAAATGTTGCACACCTCTTCTGTTGCCATTATGTCTTCCTTCCACGGCTGCAGGATGATCTGGACACTTTCCACAATGGCTAGGACGTTCATCCACTACGAACTGAAAGCAACACGACTCCTAACCAGCTCTGGGTTCTTGGTCGTAACCATCACCCAACTCCTGAATCATAACAGTTCCTTGACAGAGATACATTTTAATGGTACAATTGCATTGATTTTATTCACCTCATTTATAAAATAGCAACCTACAATAATATGACAAATTAAATTAGGAGTTCTCTTCCACCCTTCCTTGTGTTTTACAGGGTGTACAGATTGCAGACATCGAATGGGAAGACAGCGGGCTTCCTCTGCAGGATGTGTCAAGTGTCACAGCGCCGAACTCCAATTTGCAACTGACTGATGAACAAATGTCAGCTTTAAGCGATGCAGTCAACCCCAGAGCCACATCCCAGTCTTTTGGCTGTGAAATTTACATTGCTGCAGTTCAGTTTTATGAACAGTTTTTTATTCTGTTATAGTTGCTCCTGCAGGAACCACTTGGTGGAAGGTACAATTGTCCATTTTTTAGAACTTCCAATTCATCGTACATTAGAAGAATCAGAATACATTGTTAGTTTGGCTTTTGTATTATATTTTCAAATGCACTACAAAGTTATGTTCACACTAACAATCAAATGTTTCGTGAAAACAAATTTCAATGGCATATTTTGAACTGCCATTAACTGAATCAGTGCAGTGTAATGGCAATAACTCCTCTGAACATTGTCATGTTACTTGTCTTGTGTAAATGAGTTCAACATTAAACCATATCTGAAGAACTTGTGATCTGAGAAACATACACTTTTATTTCTCTAAATCTCAACAACACATAACTGTTTCATTGTAACGCAGCTGTTTCTCGTTAAAAAAATGTTAACATTGCAATTGCCAAAAAAAAAAAAAAAACGCATAAACATGTTTCAACAAGTAGGTTGATTCACAGGAAACCAAATCCAGTTTGGCAAGAGGAAATACAGACTACAAAATCATCTTGAAAAGACTTGTAGTCCTTGTAGTGACATGGGATTCTCAAAGTTTCCTAACAGGTGGCTGCTGCGGGATGCTTGCTTTGCACAATTTCCACAGACAGACGTGCTGAATTTTTGAAATTTTCTCATCCAGTCCAGAATTTCACAAGCTCTTTTAGCTCAGGTGGTGTAGCTTTGAAAGAGAACCAAAGGACAATACAACCAAAATGTCATTTTTATTTACCACACAACCAGAACATTTACTTGTTAAATTAGTGAAGTCATGTGAAGGGTTTTAAGGTGACTGGAAATCTCCAAGACAATTTTCCATCTTATTAAAATCCACCTGCTGTGATACAGCTCAGGTAGTCAGGGAGTACATACAAACAAAAATATGCAGACCCCATTGTTAGTTTGAATCTGGAGCAAAGATTGAAACTTAATTGTGATTTACACGTGCTAACTACCAAAACAAAACACATTCCTTTAACGATGCCTCATTGTAAAGTACTTGAAAACCTCTAAATCTGTCGCAGATATCCTGAAATCCGGGATTTGGTTTCACTTGAGCAGTCGTCATCTTCATCACTTCCATGTTCTCTCTCTGGCCAAGTGATATGCTGAAGTACCACCTGAAATCACCAGGAACACCTTCATTGTGCTGTGTTTAACATTTCTATTCTGCCCATTACTTTCGCCCTTGTGCTGTCTTGCGGGGTGAAAAGTACTCAGTGTTCCTCAACCCTGCTTCTCAAGAGCTGCAGCCCTGCATGTTTTAGATGCTACCCTGCTTTAGCACACCATGACGCATGGAGCTGTGTCATCAACAAAATTGTGCAGCCCTTGATGACAAGCAGATGATGATTGTTCATGAGAATCAGGTATGCTGAAGCTGGGTAACATCAAAAACATGCAGGGTTGTGGCTCTCGAGGACCAGGGTTGAGGACCACTGTTTGCTTTTGACCCTGGAATACAGCACTCGGATTAAGAGTACTTGTTAACCCAAGTCGCAAACATGAGCGTGTTTGCAGAAGAACGTTTTCTTTTTAAAAGATGTTTGATGACTGTAATTCCAGTTATTTAAAGGTTACCTCTGGACACAGGGCTGCTTCCTCTTTTGGAAAGAGCAGGGGTACAGCATCTGGCCGCCGAGGTAGGGTAGACCTGGCCAAAAAGTTCAAGGTGTACAAGATGTCAGGTGAGTGTGTGCAATACTGATTTAGTACTAGTAGAACCAACTGAACTACTCAAGTTTGCAAAAATTGCACAATTTCACCAAAGTCCTTTTTAATCCTTAAAATGCTTGAGACGTTATACACTCAGCAAGTGTGCCGGATTCCCATTTAATGATGGGTCATTATTGGTTTTTTCACTGATGTCACATTTTTTTCCCGAGTTACTCACACACCGCTGTGCGCCGCTCTCCGTTACTCTTTGTGTTTTGGTGTTTCACGGGCGTCTCGGTACTCAAGTACACAAGAGAGGACTTGCTAACATCAGAGAGCCTTCTTCTAACTTTTTTTTTGTTTGTTTTGACAACTCTCGCCAGTTCGCTGAAGCTTTTTCCAGAGTTGCTGGTCAATGCGCTCTTCAAAGCCTCGTGATCCGGTACACAAGTCCGGCTGCGTAAACGGGGACGTCGACTTACGGTTCCGTCGAAAGACCTTGGACGTTCTGCGGCTCTGTGCTTCACGGGGACTTGGCTTTGTGGACGAATGCCCGACGCTGCTATCGTGCTGCCTGGCCTCAACCTCCATCGTGCTAACAAGCTTAATCGATACTCTTTCCTGAAGGCCAAAGATTGTTTTTTGTTCGTCACTTGAAAGATTTGAGAATTTTGTGAAATACTGGATTTGTTTATTCTTTTGTCTTTCTGTTATTGTCATCAAATTTGAAACAAACTTTGCTTCGCTTTGCTTGTGGTAAACTAATATACAAGTTTTACTTTTTGCCTTTGACTTTTTACCGCTCTTCGTTTTCCGTGTTGGCATACAGGTAAGTGTTCCTCCTTTGTGATTTCTGTCACAGAGAGTAAAAGACCAAGGGCACAATACTGCACCTTTGTGACCGCAGTCCTGAGTCCCATGAGGCCAGGTAGCCTAATAGTCAGTCTGGGCTTGACGTGCTGTCGGTCGCGTCTTCAATAAATGCGCTTAGAAACATAATGTCGTCCACCTTGCCTATGTATGAGTAACGGCAGCTCAGTGATGGAAAATGGCCACCGTTCGAGGCAGCACAACGGGCGGCGTCACGTGAAAACAACCCACATATTATATTGGAATGTGGACAGTATTTGAAGAAACGCAATCTCACATTCACGTACCGTACGAAACCAAATTGAAATGAAACTAATAATAGTCAACTGGTGAAATGATATTTTCCATCCGATTTCAGTCAACACGCCAGCAGTGCCCGAGGAAGTGGTGCGCCACCTTTGCCAGGTAAGATTCATACCCAAACTATTTATAGAAATAATTACATAACAATTTAATGTAGTATTTTGTGACTGCACTTTTGTGCATTTATTTTCGCCGCAACTGTACCTTGATGTTTTGTCTCTTGTTTTTATGTTACCTAAGATGTTCTTTGATTTTAATTTTATTCCATTTTATTGCACCTTGTGGAGACGCACTCATTTCATTGTATGCACAGCATACAATGACAATAAAGGCTATTGATTGATTGATGATTGATGATTGATTGATTGATTGATTGATTGATTGATTGGGACACCTGAAAACTATTCCTACCAAAGTTCATAGCACACAGCTTTTTAAAATGTCTTTTTAAGACGAAAAATTCAAGTGGTCTCGTCCAACATTTGTGATGTACTGTACGACATTAAATCACGGACTAAGACTTTTGTCCTACTTTTGTTGCTCTATTTGATCAACCCGTGTTGAATTTCAAACATGTCTCTGCTTGCATCCCTGTAGGAGAGTCCAGTCAGTCAGTCGGTACACATTCACCAGTGACCCCAGAGGGGAGCGCGTAATCATAGACTGCGTGGGGAATGACGGAGGTGAGTACAATCGGGCTATATTTCTGTTTTGTGTACAGTAGAACTTAGGGGTGGGAACTACAGTAGCGTATTTTCCACACTATCGGGAACACCTAAAAACCTTTAACTTTCTCAAAAGCCGACAGTGCGCCTTATAATCCGCTGTGCCTAATATATGAAAAAAGTTTTAAAACGGGCCATTCGTTGAAGGTGCGTCTTATAATATTTATAGTGCGTAAAATATGGTACCTTACACTTAGTGGTGAGCAAGTGAGGCCTCATGAAACAACACTGAGGCTTTTCTAATATTTGTGCTGAAAAAGATTCCAAGCCTAAAGGCTTTGAAAATGGTGCGTTTGGTGTTTTTAAGGAAAATGGTTTGTCATTTGTGCACTTGTATGGTTGACTTGACTTTTCCTGTTAAAATATTTAAGCCCCCTATTTAAAAAAAAACAAACTTTAATAGCACTCGAGAATGTTGAACCTAATAAAAACTTACAGTAGTCAAATATTAAAATGAGAAGTAAAGAATTTGAGTTTTTGGAGCATCTTTTGCTTCAATCCAATCCAGTGGACATCTAATGTGTCCGGCTTGGTAAATTCGGGGAGAATACGACAGACATACGTGAAGCGAATAGTCACAAATACTTAATATTTATCATTTCTTTGCAGAGAATAATTCATTTATGCTCGAGAGTATCCGTCTGCTTGTGTAGTTCTACCGTGTATCTCCAAATATCAGTTGTGTGGAGAGTTATAACACCGTGACACTTTTGCTATTTTTCATCTCTGTGTGTTATTATTTTGTTATTAAAAGAGATTCAAACAGTTTTGTAATACAAAATCGATGCATCGAGGATTTTTAAAGGGTTGGCTGATCCAAATCATTTTGGTGACACTTTTTTTTTTTTTCCCCCTTCAGAGATGATGGCGAACACATTTAAGTCATTGCACTTCATTGTGACGCTGCATAAATGGCTAAACCTGGTCAAGACCGTCTCAACGCTCAGAAACGTCTTCCGAAGAACTCCGGACCGCAGCGGGGACGGCTTCGTCTGCTGCATCATCAGCCGGGCGACCGACAATCGCCTCCAGGCCACGGACCTGAACTGCGAAGGCCTCCGTCTGGAAGATGTCCGCCGCTTTTTCAACGGCGACGCCTGTCGGCAAGCCGAAACTGTTCTTCGTTCAGAGCGACACTGTGTCAGGGTTCCAACCCTGCGCTGTAGAGAACCGCTGGGATGACGGCTGGGAGACGGACGGTGGCGCCGGTCAGCCGAGACCCGATTGTCTCCCGTCAGATGCGGACGTGCTCTGGAGTCACTGCTCGACCGGAGAGCATCAACTGCAGCGAGGCCGACACCGTTCCGTTTACCTCGAGGCTTTGACGGACGGTACGTGCGCACACGCTACCTTGGAAAAGTGACGGCCAGCGTTTGAAATGTTATTATAAGCCCAAGTATCAGTAGACCCTTTACAATTGGACTTTATTTGACCTTCTCTCCACTTTGGAACGCACATCCAAAGGATCAATTTTCAGATTTATTTACTTTTTTGGGCACACACCGCAACAAGGAGCTGAGCGGCAAAATTGATCCATGAAAATTTTCAAAGACGTCAACTTTAATGTCTGTGAATCTGCCATTTCGTCTGTATCTCTGTTCCAAGCCGCCGGTGACACGCAGTACGGGATTGATTCATCCTCATAAAGCACAGGTGTCAAACTCAAGGCCCGGGGACCAGATCTGGCCCGCCGGATGATTTTATGTGGCCCACGGAGGCAAATCATATCTATCTACTTCCATGATTTTTTTATTTTTTTGTTGTTCAAATCCGTACCAAAATTTAAAATGGTCATATCATAAATGACAAGCATTTTTGTGTTACCAAACAACAGTAGTTGGGAAAAACCCATTAGCCTTGATTTCTGATTCCAAAACTAGTTCATAAATTTTCATGTGTAAATATGATGAATCAAAGATGTGTATGGTTTCACAGCTATAACGGCCCTCTGAGGAAAACCGCTAGTACAAT